>NC_068424.1:60025974-60133474 GCF_023373465.1 Oncorhynchus keta | reverse complement strand
CCAACCAAGTTGTGGGGCCCGGGGTCCCATGCGCCAAGGCCTAGTAATTCAGCCTGTCACGGTGGTTGTAGCGGAGGTTGACAATGCAATCTGGAGCTCTGCAGAACACTTTCATAGATAATAGAATGTGAAACTCCAGTCACAAAATCACATCTGTGGTATTGCTTCCACACCCCATTAGAGTACCATCATAATCCTTCTCAAAATAAGAGACACATAAGACAGGATTGTTTTGCCCATTCAATGTCTGAAATAATCATGCTTAGTTCTCATGCACATATTGACATTTACATATTTCCCCAGTTTTCTCCAATACCATATTTCACATGTACATGTATGACAATATGATAAATCGATGCAATTTCAGCAATATCTGGGTGAGATGGGTCTTCTGTGCACAGATGTGCCATGATACACACAAGCCCATTGGGAGAATGTTTTATGGAAGGTTTCCACTTATTCCAACCATAAATCATGCTGTAACTTGATTTGGCAGCGGCAATGACATGGTTGACATATGGGGCTGGATGACTATCCTGTGCATCATGTTTGATTATGTTAATGTGTACGTGACACATAGCTATTTTGGCTGGAATGTTGATCATGCTTGGTGACTTAAAATACAATTATATTTGAATAAGCCTATTCACATACTTAGCCTGGAATTCAAAGGTAATTGTTCAGTTTCACTATTGTTTCAAGAAGGATAGGGTTCCTGGTTTACCATATCGATTTATTGAGATGTAGTCAGCTCAATTTGCATTGAAACGGTTGTGTGTTTGTTAGAATAACTTGAAGGAATATGCTTTTACAACACTGTTCAGTTTAGAAAAAGATGTGTTACCATTTGATAATGTGCACATTGATGAGCAAAATATGAATAATTTCCTGAAAACATAGATTATTGTATTTGTAATACCTCCTTTGTTAATGGTGACTTACTTTCATGATGGTTTGCAGGACTTGACTGACTAATTTCAGTGTCGCAAAATTCTGAACAGTAGGAAGGGGACATTCGACATCCCCCCAACCCCAATTCATCTCAAGTCAAGGATAATTATATCCAGCGAATGGAATCAGACGAGGCAGATTGTCTGTCTCCACTCTCGCTCTGTAGGAGCTTTCTGCGGGGCTTTTGATTGGTTCGTCCTGTGATTGTATGTAAATCGGATCGGGACGCAGCCAGTAGGTGAGGTTGGAGCTGGTGGCTGGTGCCTCAGTGGCACAGGAGACAAGAGAGTGAGGTTAGACCGCTGCTTCTAACGGAGCTGTCCACTCCTCCGGTGGTGCTGTGCTGAAAATCAGGGATTCGCTCTTTATACAAAATGGTTGATGGTATTCGAAAAGGATTTACAGACTACCCGTTTATAAACTTATTCTAAGGTATATTGTGTGGATTTCTAGTTACAAACGGTGGATGTCATCTGACCCTTTTGATATATAGTTGTTGTGAACTACAGTTTTTTTTCCTAATCTCGTGCGGATTATCCTTCTGGATGGTTTGCGTCTGGACATACAGGTAAAACACAATAGACATGGATATTTCAAGTGTTTCTTCTGCTAAAAAAAAAAACAAAATTGTGAAATGTAAATATAAATATACAACATAGCCCACTGAAAGTGCACCTTACATAAAAGTGTGTTTTATTTATCATCGAACTGCAATGTAATGGACATCAAGGGCAAATCCCTGCGTAAAACTATTTCCCCATTACCTGAAATCTGTCCTTTTATTTAAATACAATATTCAAAGAATATATGTATCAGGTTTGGGATTTAGTTTACTTACCACAGGTCTTGATAAACTCATCTATGCCGCAACTGTAGGCAATAGGCTACAGTTCAGTTGATGGCAATGAAGTTGCGAGTTGAGTCTTCACGGTTTACTCTATGTTAGTGCGCTATAGGCTACTCCGCTACTGTAGCCTGCTAGAATTCCGTGAGAGGTAGCCGAGTTCTGAAACAAAGTCAATATTTTGGGGAATGTCAGGGACGCTCCATGCCAGTGCGTCGGGCGTTTAATTTCGCTGCATAGTATTTAGCGTGTTATTTTCTTCTTTAGCACACTAATCCTTGAGTGACACCGTTAGCGGCTGAGTGATTATACTCGAGTTTTAATTTCATCGTCTCTCTCGCTGCGCGTGACTCATTTAGCTATAGGCATAGTCTTGTATGAGACCGTGATGGCCATTCATTCTATATGTTTGATTCCCCCCTTTCAATTGTTGTACTGTATCTTAATCTTTAAATCCGACTGGATAGTGCTTCTCGGTTTGAATAAACTCTTAAGTATTTCATTGTTTTATTCTAATGACCTCTTTGTTGATTAAATGGGTTGATTGGAGAAAATCTACCCAATGTGTTTTTGGATTGTCTGTCTCTGACAGGCCTATAATGACCCTCTACTTCTCCCTGCCTCTTGCCATCCAAACTAGAAGATAACAGTAATTAGAATCTCATTAGAAACTCCCAGACTATTAATGAAAGGGTAGTGGCCTTTGAATTAGGGATGCATAGGCCATCTCCCCAAACTTTCCAGATATATTTCACCCTTCTTCGCCATTTCACGACACAGCTCAACCGCTCATGTCAGGTACATATATTGCATTTCAAGAAAGCCGGCAGAGCCACATTGATTCAAGTTCATTAGAGGCTAAGAATATGGAGTTGCATTTAAAGAAACCCGGCAGAGCCACATTGATTCAAGTTCATAGAAGGCTATGAATATGGAGAAGATGCTTTTAACAGTCATTCAACTAGTAACGCTATTAATATTCAAGCATCGCCCATGCTGTCCACTCACTCTATCGATCAGCTGTTTCTAATTGTGAGCTTCCATTTAATGGGTTTGTGTCAACAGCCAGACAGCCAGCCAGCCAGCCAGCCAGCCAGCCAGCCAGACAGACAGACAGACAGACAGACAGACAGACAGACAGACAGACAGACAGACAGACAGACAGACAGACAGAGGATACCAGTCTAGGATTTTGACCCTTTATTGCAGTGGTATTCAACTCTTACCCTACGAGGTCCGGAACCTGCCGGTTTTCTGTTCTAATAATTAATTGCACCCACCTGGTGTACTAGGTCTAAATCAGTCCCTGATTAGAGGGGAATAATGAAAAAAAACACACAATGGAACTGGCTTCAAGGTCCAGAGTTGAGTTGGAGGGCTTTATACTTTTATCAATCAGTTTCTATCAGTGTCTATTGAAGTTGTGGATGGCCTGTAGTGGGATGAATGTCACATGAGTGATGATGGGGCAAGTGACCTATAACAACCCTCTTTACATAAACAGGTATGTAGGTATACAAGCATGCATGATACAACATTACACACACACACACACACACACACACACACACACACACACACACACACACACACACACACACACACACACACACACACACACACACACACACACACACACACACACACACACACACACACACACACACACACACACACACACACACACACACACAGAATAGCACCTCATAATCAACACTTGTTGACGTAATAATGTTGTTGGAATACCGAACATAATACATTCCTCAGTAGACAGGCATTGATGAAACAGCAGAAATTAATGTGCGCTCTGCCTCCCGTTACAATGACTTGGCAACCAACGCGTGCACATTCGCTACTCAAAGTGGCATATTTCTTTCCCGAAAGGAAATCATCAGGAATCTCAGCCTGTATTCATGAAGCATCTAGGAGTTCTGGTATAGAATCAGGTCCCCCAGTTTAATCATTGCTATCTAAAAAGGTAAAACTGATCCCAGCTTAGTACTGCTTTTCTGAGATTTCTGAATTTCGCCCCTAGTGATGGTAGTGGTGGTTGTGTTGGTACGGATGGTAGTGGAAAGCCATGTTTCTATTGCGCTTGTAAAGCAAAGTAATTTCACTTTAATTTCATTGTCTATTTCTTCAGTTCTTTTCTCAGCTTTACTATAGAGATAATGTAAAGGTATTTTCTTGTATCTAGGCTACTGGTGGTGATGGTGGTGATGGTAGTGGTGGTAGGGATGGTAGTGATGGTGCTGATGGTGGTTATGGTAGTGGTGGTTGTGGTGATAGTGATGGTCAGGATGGTAGTGGTGGAAGTAATGGCAGGGATGGTAGTGATGGTAGTGGTGGTAGGGATGGTGTTGATGGTAGTGATGGTAGTGGTGGTAGGGTTGGTAGTGATGGTAGTGCTGGTAGGGATGATGGGGATGGTAGTGAATGTAGGGATGGCGGTGATGGTAGGGATGGTTGTGATGGTGGTGATGGTGGTGATTGTAGTTTTGGTAGTGATGGTAGGGATGGTGGTGATGGTACAGTAGGAATGGTGGTGATGGTAGGGATGGTAGTGGTGAAAGAGATATTAGTTATGGTGGTGATGGTTGTGATGGAAGTAATGGTATTGAGGGTAGTGATAGTAGTGATGGTAGTGATGGTTGTGATGGTACTGGTGGTAGGGATGGTAGGGATGGTTGTGATGGTAGTGGTGGTAGTGTTGGTACGGATGGTAGTGGAAAGCCATGCTTCTATTGCGCTTGTAAAGCAAAGTAATTTCACTTTCATTTCATTGTCTATTTCTTCAGTTCTTTTCTCAGCTTTAGTATAGAGATCATGTCAAGGTATTTTCTTGTATCTAGGCTACTGGTAGTGATGGTGGTGATGGTAGTGATGATAGTGGTGGTAGGGATGGAAGTGATAGTGGTGCTGATGGTGGTAATTGTAGTGATGGTAGTGGTTTTAGTGATGGTAGGGATGGTGGGGATGGTAGTGATGGTAGTGATGGGAGGGATGGTGGGGATGGTAGTGATGGTAGTGATGGGAGGGATGGTGGTGATGGTGGTGATGATGGTGATGGTGGTGAAAGTAGTTGTGGTAGGGATGGTAGTGGTGGTAGTGATTGTGTAGATGGTAGGGATGTTAGTTGTGGAAGTGATGGTGAGGATGTTGGTGATGGTAGGGATGGTACTGATAGTAGTGATACTTAGGAATTGTGATGATGGTGGTGAAGGTAGTGCAGGTAGTGATGGTAGGGTTGGTAGTGATGGTAGGGATAGTAGTGATGGTTGTTTTAGGGATGGTGGTGATTGTAGTTATGGTAGGGATGTTGGTAATGGTAGTTGTGGTAGTGATGGTAGGGATGGATGTGATGGTAGTGATGGCAGGGATGGTAGTGGTGGTAGGGATGGTAGAAAGTAGTTGTGGTAGTGATTGTGGAGATGGTAGGGATGTTAGTGGTGGAAGTGATGGTGATGATGGTGGTGATTGTAGGGATGGTAGTGATGGTGGTGATGGTAGGGATGGTACTGATGGTAGTGATTGTAGGGATGGATGGCAGTGATGGTTGTGATATTATTGATTATGGGATGGTAGTTATGGTAGGGAGGGTGGTGATAGTAGTGGTTGTGTTGATGGTAGGGATGGTTGTTATGTTATTGACGATAGTAGTTGTAGTGGTAGTGGTGTTGATAGTGATGGTAGTGGTGGTAGTTGTGGTAGAGATGGTGGTGATGGTGGTGATGGTAGGGATGGCAGTGATGGTGGTGATAGTAGGGATTGTGTTGATGGTAGGGATGGTTGTTATGTTATTGATGGTAGTGGTGTTGATAGTGATGGTAGTGGTGTTAGTGGTGGTAGTTGTGGTAGTGAAGGTGGTGATGATGGTGATGGTAGGGACGGCAGTGAAGGTTGGTGATAGTAGCGATTGTGTTGATGGTAGGGATGGTTGTTATGTAATTGATGGTTGTGATGATAGTGATGATGGTGATGATAGGGACGGTAGTGATGGTAGTGATTGTGGAGATGGTAGGTATGTTATTGGTGGAAGTGATGGTGGGGATGGGAGTGATGCTAGGGGTGCTAGGGGTTGTAGGGATTGTAGTGGTAGGGATGGAAATGATGGTAGTCAATGGTAGGGATGTTAGAGTGGTAGTTGTGGTAGGGATGGTAGTGATGGTTATGATGGTAGTGATGCTAGTGATGGTATTGTTGGCATGTATGGTAGTGGTTGTAGGGATGGTAGGGATGGTGGTGATGGTAGGAGAAGTAGGGATGGTATGGGGTAAAGGGGATGAAATACGAATATAATACCACAGTGAGGGAGTAAATGTTTTGTAAAAACTTGTATCATACTGCTCTACCCTGATCCTCATTGCTTGAACTGTGTCTGGCAAACCGGACCAAGGTGTTTAGGGTGAGGGGTTTGCGGTCACTTAGGAACTTAACTTACTGTAACATTTGACTGACATTGTGTTGGAATAGGGGTTATTCATGGCTATAGACTGGCAAAGTCACTATTTGATGGGCTGTGAGAAATACACTATGCATACCCCTTCAAATGAGTGGATTTGGCTATTTCTGCCACACCAGTTGCTGACAGGTGTATGAATTTGAGCACACAGTCATGAAATCTCCATAGACAAACATTGGCAGTAGAATGTCCTTACTGAAGAGCTCAAGGACTTTCAACATGGCACCAACATTGGATGCCACCTTTCCAATAAGTCAGTTTGTCGAATTTCTACCCTGCTTAGAGCTGCCCTGGTCAACTATAAGTGCTGTTATTGTGAAGTAGAAACGTCCAGTAGCAACAACGGCTCAGCCGTAAAATGGGGACTGCCGAGTGCTGAAGCGTGCAGTGCGTACAAATCATCTGTCCTCGGTTGCAACACTCACTACTGAGTTCCAAACTGCTTCTGGAAGCAACTTCAGCGCAAGAAAGGTTTGTCGGGGGCTTCATGAAATGGGTTTCCATGGCCAAGCAGCTGCAAACAAGCCTTAAATCACCATGTGCAATGCCAAGCATTGGCTGGAGTGGTATAAAGCTCGCCGCCATTGGACTCTGGAGCAGTGGAAACGCGTTATCTGGAGTAATGAATCACGCTTCACCATTTGCGTTTGTCGAATGCCAGGCGAACGATACCTGCCCCAACGCATAGTGCCAACTGTAAAAATTGGTGGACGAGGAATAATGGTCTGGGGCTGTTTTTCGTGGTTTGCGCTTGGCCCCTTAGTTCCAGCCAAGGGAAATCTTCATTCTCCAGCATTCAGCATACAATGACATTCTAGACAATTTTATGGGTCCAATGTTGTGGAAAAAGTTTGGGGAAGGTGCTTTCCTGTTTCAGCATGACAATGCCCCCATGCACAAAGCCAGGTCCATATAGAAATGGTTTGTTGAGATCGGTGTGGAAGAACTTGACTGGCCTGCACAGAGCCCTGACCTCAACCCCATCAAACACCTTTGTGATGAATTGGCCTAATTGCCCAACATTCGTGCCCAACTTCACTAATTCTCTTGTGGCTGAATGGAAACAAGTCCCCAGAGCAATATTCCAACATCTAGTTGTAAGCCTTCCCAGAAGAGTGGATGATGTTATAGCAGCAAAGGGGAACCAACTCCATTTTAATGCCCATGATTTTGGAATGAGATGTTCGATGAGCATGTGTCCACATACTTTTGGTAATGTAGTGTTGCTTGTTGACTCTGACTGACTTTCTCTCCATTAGGTTTATGTGGGACCGATGAATAACACAGCCTAGGAATGCTATTGTAGGACAGATAGAGAGCATTTACAGATGAGGGTGTTTACAGCTCAATGAACATGTTAGCACTTAGCTTAGTGAGTCGTTCAAAAACTGTAAGAATCCAATTGTAATAGTGTGGTTCATTATTTCTTATTTTTCCTTTCAAGTTCACTTCATTGTGGCACAGCAATGCTATTTGCTCATAGGGTGGATTTCCATCAGTGCAGTATTAATCCCTGCCATGATGTAACACTTTCATTAGTGCAACATTATCACCATTTCAGCGATCCAGTATTAATGTAAACATGTGACATGTTTATGCATGGAGCTCAAGCTGTCTGCTGCATACAGTATGCCTGTCTTTAACCCTGTGTGGGTTGATCCTTTTGGTCTTGAAGGCAGATGGTCAGGTCACTGTTATCTAGTTCATTAACAGGATGGGGGAGGGTTAACGGGTTAACACAAGCTCAGCCCCTGTGGCTGTGTGGTAATCCTGTCTGTACAGTAGGGTGTGTGTGACTGTGTGTGCTTGTGTGGTGCATATGTATGTGTGTGCGTGGTTATTGGGTGGAGATCAAAACACTGAATGTTGTTGTTATTGTCTTTGCTGTTTTCTCTCTGGTTGTTATGTAGGAGGACCAGCAGGCCATTGCCATTGACCATGCTAAGGAGTCTGACCATGCGTCACATTTTAATAGTTGCACGTGTCACAACGAGCCGCACATCACAGCACTGGCCAAGTGTGACTACATTGTTCTGGCCTTCTTTATATATCACTGTGTTTATGTAATGTTGTGTATCGATCGTGGAAAGCCCTGCTTCTATTGTTCTTGCATAGCAAAGTCATTTCACGTTTATTTCAATGCCTAAGTATTTTCTTGTATCTACAGTACAATATATGAGCATGGATTGCTGCAACAATCCCACTGAAGGTGTGACATTCCGTTCAGTGAGACATAGATTGTTATTTTTCCCCAAGGCCAGTAACTTTATCACAGGTGGTTGTCCAAAACCAGGTGAATAATGCAACACACTCTGAGGATACATTAAGTTACATTTTAGTAAGTAATATCAAGTCATTGACCACAGTGTAAGACCAGTAAAAGTAATGGTTTGTAGTGGATTCATACCCAATATAATGAAGTATTATGAGGCTTCAAGTACATTGAATGGTGCTTTTATCCAAATTGAATTGACGGCGATATCTCGTTGACTGCTGATAATGTTGTTGCATTCTGCTGGTGGTGCTGAGAGCTGAGAGATAATCACTTCTGACCCGCTTGGTCATAGAAAGTCCACATTTCATTTTCAAGTGTTTCTCAGGATTTCCAAGAATAATTGATCAAAGATTACCGGTGATCTAAGCATTCATGTGTGCTGGTTTATTTTAGAACCGACTGCATACATGGAGGAAAAAGGGGAACTTTAGTTCATGTTAATATCAGGATATTAATTTGTAATTCGTAATTAGTTTGGAAACAGTTATATTTCTATGTAGAATGTTTTTGTTTCATATGTGCCGATGATAGAAGTCTGGCTTTACGGACAGACAGATTGATGGACATGCCAGTCAGGGAGACGGACAGAGCCACACGCACGCACGCACGCACGCAAGCATGCACGCACACACACTTCTGAAGCATTTGGACATTTCTCCTTCAGCGGGCACATTTATCTTCAGTGCGGGGGAGGGGGAGATGTAATACGCAAAGAATACATTCAAAGCTCATGTGATCACATTTTATGTGTTGTGATGGATATCTGAATGAAACCAGATAACAGCCTCAGAAAAAGGATTTGGGATAACAAATAATGCTCTCACAACATGTAGACCACAAATGCACACAAAGGGCTGTCTCCTCGCTCACCTCTTGTCTGGTGGGGTAAGCATGCGCTGTCGTTATCCGCCTGCCATTTAGAAGCTGTGTTCCTCATGTACTGAGTCAGGGATATTTATTGTTTGTTCGGTGTCCATTTTAGAACACACAACACTCTTGGCTCACCACTCACAAGGAGGGCTAAGAGGGCGAGCGTACAACTCTGTTTCCTCCATCTGCATTTGGTGGCTGTGTTTCTCACAAGGAGAGGTGAGGCTTGAGGTTGTCCTAGAATGGGCACCGTACACCTGCGCATAGGCCAGGATTAGTCTTCTGGTTCCTCTCTTATCCTTTTAAGATGGGCACGTGATTGATGCCCATGGCTTAGGTCATGTGACCACTCATTGACATGCTGGAAGGATGCTAATAATTGCCCTCTAGGTAGAGGGATTGTCTAAGGACAGTCTATTTGTCTATGTCTATGGGGTCAATGGGACAGATCTCTCAGGGCTTTTTCATCTGAATGACTGTTACTCATGTATAGGATGATACACCTTAGTCACATACTGATACTTTAAAGTGGTATGGTTGTGAGCGGTGTCACTCATCTACTGTTCAGAGATCACAACAAAACGGCACATGGAAATGTTACGTTTGCGTACCATCAGCTTAGTTTTTTAATGCAGTATGAGGGACACAGCACAAACGACTTAATGAAGTATGTATGCATCACAGAAGGGATTGTACCTTTAATATAGCGTAACTATTGAGAGTTGTTTCATCCATTGCACCATCAAAACTTTCAGATAACTGACAATGTAAAGGCTGCAACTGGGCAGAATCCATAATAGTTTTCAGAGAATACAACTGTAAGCTCAGCAGCGAGTCAGGCAGTGAAAGAGACACCACACAAGAGGGACACCTTTTCTACTCATACACTCAAATAAACATCTGTTGTCATGTCGGTGAAGATTAATCGTTTCCAAGTATACATTACATGTTTTTGTCTGTGCACCCATGCTTAGAAATATTCTATCTATTTTACTACACAATGATTTTAATTCGTGGAAAAGTATTGAGATATTTGAGAGGTCCATATGTTTTCTATATGTGTAGTCAGAGGGACACATTGGTATTGGTGTAGAGTTCCAATATAACCATGCATATATTGCCTAGAGGCTGCAATTTTCAACACATTATCTATCTTGCAAGTCTATAGTATGTGCTAATAATACTAAGCAACAATATGAGTTTTATATGTTCTGTATGTTCTGACTTGGGTAGTGTGAGTAATATGAGATGAAGGCACAAACACCACGTTGCAGGTAGGCAAAAGTCAACATTGGGTTCTGCTGAGAAGTAGGTTTGAGCAGGGCATGTTTGGGCAACATATTCAGAAAGATTATCTCTCTTGGGCAACATTTTCAGAAAGATTATCTCTCTTAGCCAACATATTCAGAAAGACTATATCTCTTGGGCAACATATTGAGAAATATGATATCTCTTAGCCAACATATTGAGAAAGATGATATCTCTTGGGCAACATATTGAGAAAGATGATATCTCTTGGGCAACATATTGAGAAAGATGATATCTCTTAGCCAACATATTGAGAAAGATGATATCTCTAAGCCAACATATTGAGAAAGATGATATCTCTTGGGCAACATATTGAGAAAGATGATATCTCTTAGCCAACATATTGAGAAAGATGATATCTCTTAGCCAACATATTGAGAAATATGATATCTCTTGGGCAACATATTGAGAAAGATGATATCTCTTAGCCAACATATTGAGAAAGATGATATCTCTTGGGCAACATATTGAGAAAGATGATATCTCTTGGGCAACATATTGAGAAAGATGATATCTCTTAGCCAACATATTGAGAAAGATGATATCTCTTAGCCAACATATTGAGAAAGATTATCTCTCTTAGCCAACATATTGAGAAAGATGATATCTCTTAGCCAACATATTGAGAAAGATGATGTCTCTTAGCCAACATATTGAGAAAGATGATATCTCTTAGCCAACATATTGAGAAAGATGATATCTCTTAGCCAACATATTGAGAAAAATTATCTCTCTTAGCCAACATATTGAGAAAGATGATATCTCTTGGGCAACATATTGAGAAAGATTAACTCTCTTGGGCAACATATTCGGAAAGATTATCTCTCTTGGGCAACATTTTCAGAAAGATTATCTCTCTTAGCCAACATATTCAGAAAGACTATATCTCTTGGGCAACATATTGAGAAATATGATATCTCTTAGCCAACATATTGAGAAAGATGATATCTCTTGGGCAACATATTGAGAAAGATGATATCTCTTGGGCAACATATTGAGAAAGATGATATCTCTTAGCCAACATATTGAGAAAGATGATATCTCTTAGCCAACATATTGAGAAATATGATATCTCTTGGGCAACATATTGAGAAAGATGATATCTCTTAGCCAACATATTGAGAAAGATGATATCTCTTGGGCAACATATTGAGAAAGATGATATCTCTTGGGCAACATATTGAGAAAGATGATATCTCTTAGCCAACATATTGAGAAAGATGATATCTCTTAGCCAACATATTGAGAAAGATTATCTTTCTTAGCCAACATATTGAGAAAGATGATATCTCTTAGCCAACGTATTGAGAAAGATGATGTCTCTTAGCCAACATATTGAGAAAGATGATATCTCTTAGCCAACATATTGAGAAAGATGATATCTCTTAGCCAACATATTGAGAAAAATTATCTCTCTTAGCCAACATATTGAGAAAGATGATATCTCTTGGGCAACATATTGAGAAAGATTAACTCTCTTGGGCAACATATTCGGAAAGATTATCTCTCTTGGGCAACATTTTCAGAAAGATTATCTCTCTTAGCCAACATATTCAGAAATACTATATCTCTTGGGCAACATATTGAGAAAGATGATATCTCTTGGGCAACATATTGAGAAAGATGATATCTCTTGGGCAACATATTGAGAAAGATTAACTCTCTTAGCCAACATATTCAGAAAGACTATATCTCTTGGGCAACATATTCGGAAAGATTTGATTCTATATTTTCTCCACGGTGGGTTTATTGTACATATTCTATATGTTAGGAGAAAGAACAAGACAGCAAAATAAGCTCAACTCCTGTGAGAGTTACAGAGTTAAGAGCAGAGCAGTAGTTCCGGAGGTTCAGTGCTGCTTTGAAACTGAAGCATCTCTCCTATCCCTTTATCTGCGTCAGCAACAATGCTGTCGGGCAGTGGGAGTGAGAGAAGTGCCACGATAACTCTAGGAAAGAAGACGTGGGAGAATGTTTGTGTGGCAGACACACAGAGCACAGCAGATGTTCCACTGTTCCCAGTGTGGATCTTGGACAAACAGCGGTAACTCCAACCCCAGAATTGATCTTTCACAGAAATACTGCTGAGCATGCTTAAAGAGATCTGATCACCGGGGGATTGGATCTGTTTGCTGAAGTAGATGGGAAAACACAAGTGGGGAGGAGTAGGAGTGTGGAGCGCTGGGATTGGGCAACTCTAGACCAATCACTTTACTAAATCATGATGTGAAGATCACTCAGTGGACTTACTTATTTCCCTGGTCAGGTCACATGGTCTGGACCAGTGGTTCCCAAACTTTTTATAGTCCCGTACCCCTTCAAACATTCAACCTCCAGCTGCGTACTCCCTCTAGCACCAGGGTCAGCGCACTCTATAATGTTTTTTTTTGCCATAATTGTAAGTCTGCCACACACACACTATACGATACATTTATAAAACATAAGAATACGTTTTTGTCACAACCCGGTTCGTGGGAAGTGACAAAGAGCTCTTATAGGACCAGGGCACAAAAAACAATATTATAATAATCAATCATTTTGCTCTTTATTTAACCATCTTACATATAGAACGTTATTTGCTCATCAAAAATGGTGAATAACTAACCACAGGTTAATGAGAAGGGTGTGCTTGAAAGGATGCACATAATTCTGCAGTGTTGGGTTGTATTTGAGAGTGTCTCAGTCTTAAATCCTTTTTCACACACAGTCTGTGCCTGTATTTAGTTTTCATGCTAGTGAGGGCAGAGAATCCACTCTCATATATGTACATGGTTGCAAAGTGCATCAGTGTCTTAACAGCACGATTGCCATGGCAGGATACTCTGAGCGCAGCCCAATCCAGAAATCTGGCAGTGGCTTCTGATTAAATGACATTTTCACAGAATCGCTTGTTGCAATTTCGATGAGGCTTTCTTGTTCAGATATCGGTAATTGGACTGGAAGCAGGGCATGAAAGGGATAATGAATCCAGTTGTGTGTGTCATATGTTTCGGGAAAGTACCTGCGTAATTGCGCACCCAACTCACTCAGGTGCTTCGCTATATCACATTTGACATCGTCCGTAAACTTGAGTTCATTTGCACACAAAAAAAATCATACAATGACGGAAAGACCTGTGTGTTGTCCTTGTTAATACAGACAGAGAAGAGCTCCAACTTCTTAATCATAGCCTCAATTTTGTCCCACACATTGAATATAGTTGCGGAGAGTCCCTGTAATCTTAGATTCAGATCATTCAGGCGAGAAAAAACATCACCCAGAGAGGCCAGTTGTGTGAAAATGATGGTCAGTAAAGAAAACTTTCAGCTCGTCTCTCAATTTAAAAAAACGTGTCAGTATTTCGCCCCTTGATAACCAGCACACTTTTCTGTATGTTGTAAAAGTGTTACATTGTCGCTGCCCATATCATTGCATAGTGCAGAAAATATACGAGAGTTCAGGGACCTTGCTTTAACAAATTTAACCATTTTCACTGTAGTGTCCAAAACGTATTTCAAGCTGTCAGGCATTCCTTTGGCAGCAAGAGCCTCTCAGAGGATGCTGCAGTGCACCTAAGTGACATAGGGAGCAACTGCTTGCACGCGCGTTACCAGTCCACTACGTCTCCCTGTCATGGGTTTTGCGCCATCAGTACAGAATACCAACACATCTTGACCACCAACGTCCATGTGATGTCACAAAGCTGTCCAGTACTTAAAAATATCCTCTCCTGTTGTCCTGGTTTCCAGTGGTTTGCAGAAGAGGATTCCTTCCTCAATTGACACCCCGTAAACGTAACGGACATATACCAGGAGCTGTGCCAGGCCCACCACGTCTGTTGACTCATCCAGCTTTAATGCCTAGAATTCACTGGCTTGTATGCGAAGCAGTAATTGTTTCAAAACATCTCCTGCCATGTCACTAATGCATCATGAAACAGTGTTGTTTGATGAAAGCATTGTCTGTATAGTTTTTTGGGCCTTTTCCCCCAGCATTATCCCAGCCATATCCACAGCAGCAGGGAGAATTAAGTCCTCCACAATAGTATGGGGCTTGCCTGTCCTAGCTACTCAGTATCTTACCATATAAGATGCTACTAGCCCCTTCTTATTAATGGTATCTGTTGCTTTTATGCATGTCTTACTAATCGAAGTCGTCTTAATTCTTGCTCAAAAACTTGTGTGGTTTATCTTTCAAATTGGCACGTTTTGTTTCTAAATGTCTGCGCCAGAGTGAAGGTTTCATCGAGTTGCGAGATAATACTTTTGCACTTAACACACTGTGGCTGAGGAAAGGCACTACTCCCAGTAAAAGTGAACCCCAAATCAATATAGTTCTCATCATATTTGCGCCTCTTCGATGGTCCTACGTCCCTGTCGGTTGTTCGGTGCTTTCCCGGGTAAGGGGGTAGTAGATCTTCGGCTGCATCAGATTCATAACTGTCAGTGTCCATGCGAGCTGGGCTAACAACAAATGTCGAATTACTGATGCTAGCATGTGGATGTACTCGTGGAAGCAGAACAATTTGTGTCGTCGACAGGTGCAGGTGTAGTACTGCTGGTAGTAGAGCTCGTATGTGTCTCTATGGACGCGGGCCTTACTAAATGGACTGCTTGAAAATGTGAAGAATTTGTGTTTTTTGTTTAAAAAATAATTATTTGTTTGTTTTATTTAAAAAAATGTGAATCTCATTTTTATTTGGCGTACCCCCGACGGCATCATTGCGCATACCCATGGGGGAATACCTGGTCTTGACAATACTCTCTAGCCATTTCACAAAGAAGCACACTTTCTCACCATAGCAACACTACACATGTAGATGAACATATATAGATAAGCATATAGCTGACTCATAAACATGCAGTATTTCGAGTCAGGTTTACTCAACGGGTGATTTGCCAGCCCCCAAAAATGTAATTGCCTCTTAGTACGTCTATGGAAGAAAACCTCAGTCTCAAACCGCGTTTGTCAAATCATGTATATTAACGTCTCTGCCTCAGCCTACAAGGTTAAAGGGTCAAATACGGTTAAACGATGTACAGGAGGTCATACAGTGCAAACAAACCTCATGCTGTAGTTAACCCCTGTGTATTGGTGCATACATGCATGTAATAAGTAAAAACACTCCACCTATCACAGTCCATAGTCTCTCCAGTTGTCATGCATTGCCGGTTCTATGGAGCGCAAAAAAGGGCTCAGATGGAGCTTTGCTGGACACCTGTCAAAGTGGGATGTATTGTGTAAATTGTGAGTGCTAGGTAGTCATCATTTCAAAGTCAATGCCGAAGCTTTGACATGCTGTCTTGGATTTATAGCCACGAAGCAGAGGCACCAAGTGGAGGCACCACTTTCAATCTCTCTCACTTTGCTCCCCATGCAAACACACATGGCTCTTAAGAGTTGCGATTTGTCTCTCAAATGCAGCCTCTGATCAAATGAAAAAAGGATGTGGGTTTTACTTTAAAAGTTTTGCACTTCATTTGCTATCTTCCCGGAAGAAATCAAATGTTATGAAAATGGAACAGCTGTAATTTCATTGGCATAAAAAGAAACAGAACCAATCTTAATCAAATCTAAGCCCTATAACAAATATATTGGTTGGCTCATTATACTGTTATTCAATCAATAATACACGTTAAGTTATACATCAAACCAGTGGCGTAGAACAAGGATGATCCATACAGCCCATGCTGTAATATACTATATCAATGAATGATCTAACCAGCAACCACAGTATTACCATATCAGTAATGAGTTATGAGTATCAAGGGATGCAGGCTTACGCAACATAGAGAACATTGGTGGCGGATGAGGTGAGTTTGCCTCACAAACAGTTGGAGCATCTGGAAAAAGCAGTATATAAATCCAATAATTTCTTGTTATTATAAATATCCCCCCAGCACATGGCTATCCTCTACAAAAGAATGACAGCATGAAAATGATATACAGTATTCGCCCCCTTTTCAGAATTTCTCTAGTTTTGCATATTTTTCATACTGAATGTTAGCAGATCTTCAACCAAACCCTAATATTAGATAAAGGGAACCTGAGTTTACAAATAACAAAAAAAGGGTACTTATTTATTTAATTAACAAAGTTATTCAACACCCAAATTCTCCTGTGTGAAAAGGTAATTTCCCCCTTACACTCAATAACTGGTTGTGCCACCTTTAGCTGCAATGACTTCAACCAAATGCTTCCTGTAGTTGTTTATCAGTCTCCCACATCGCTGTGGAATTTTGGCCCACTCTTGAATGCAGAACTGCTTTAACTCAGCAACATTTGTGGGTTTCCAAGCTTTAACTGCTCGTTTCAAGTCCTGCGACAACATCTCAATTGGGATTAGGTCTGGACTTTGATTAGGCCATTCCAAAACCTCAAATGTGTTGCTTTTTAACCATTTTCATACAGACTTGATTGTGTGCATTGGATAATTGTCTTGCTGCATGACCCAGCTGTTCTTCAACTTCAGCTCACAGACGGATGGCCTGACATTCTCCTGTAGAATTCTTTGATACAGATCATAATTCATGGTTCCTTATTAAGGCAAGTCGTCCAGGTCCTATGGCAGCTAAGCATCCCCAAACAATTGCACTACCACCACCGTGCTTGACTGTTGGTATGAGGTTCTTACTGTGGAACACAATATTTGGTTTTCGGCAGACCCATCTCGTCCATGTCTGTGACACAGGATCTATTATAAATACCACCCCATCCCAATCCATTTAACATTTAGACACCAGGGGGAAACAGTAGATTGATGGCACTGGGAGATGTGCTATTGCCCAGACCTGGATTCAAATACTACACTGCTCAAAAAAATAAAGGGAACACTAAAATAACACATCCTAGATCTGAATGAATGAAATATTCTTATTAAATACTTTTTTCTTTACATCGTTGAATGTGCTGACAACAAAATCACACAAAATTTATCAATGGAAATCAAATGTATCAACCCATGGATGTCTGGATTTGGAGTCACACTAAAAATTAAAGTGGAAAACCACACTACAGGCTGTAGTAACACCACAAGTGTTCCCTTTATTTTTTTGAGCAGTGTATTTGAACATTTTAGTCTGCCTGTATTACCAGTGTTTTCTTCAGTCTGCCTGTAGTACCAGTGTTTGCTTTAGTCTGCCTGGAGTACCAGTGTTTGCTTTAGTCTGCCTGGAGTACCAGTGTTTTCTTCAGTCTGCCTGTAGTACCAGTGTTTGCTTTAGTCTGCCTGGAGTACCAGTGTTTGCTTTAGTCTGCCTGTAGTACCAGTGTTTTCTTCAGTCTGCCTGTAGTACCAGTGTTTGCTTTAGTCTGCCTGGAGTACCAGTGTTTGCTTTAGTCTGCCTGGAGTACCAGTGTTTTCTTCAGTCTGCCTGGAGTACCAGTGTTTGCTTTAGTCTGCCTGTAGTACCAGTGTTTGCTTTACTCTGCCTGGAATACCAGTGTTTGCTTTAGTCTGCCTGGAGTACCAGTGTTGGCTTTAGTCTGCCTGGAGTACCAGTGTTTGCTTTAGTCTGCCTGGAGTACCAGTGTTTGCTTTAGTCTGCCTGGAGTACCAGTATTTGCTTTTGTCTGCCTGTAGTGTTTGCTTTAGTCTGCCTGGAGTACCAGTGTTTGCTTTAGTCTGCCTGGAGTACCAGTATTTGCTTTAGTCTGCCTGTATTACCAGTGTTTGCTCTAGTCTGCCTGTAGTACCAGTGTTTGCTTTAGCTTGCCTGTAGTACCAGTGTTTGCTTTAGTCTGCCTGGAGTACCAGTGTTTGCTTTAGTCTGCCTGGAGTACCAGTATTTGCTTTAGTCTGCCTGTAGTGTTTGCTTTAGTCTGCCTGGAGTACCAGTGTTTGCTTTAGTCTGCCTGGAGTACCAGTGTTTGCTTTAGTCTGCCTGGAGTACCAGCGTTTGCTTTAGTCTGCCTGGAGTACCAGTATTTGCTTTAGTCTGCCTGTAGTGTTTGCTTTAGTCTGCCTGGAGTACCAGTGTTTTCTTTAGTCTGCCTGGAGTACCAGTGTTTGCTTTAGTCTGCCTGGAGTACCAGCGTTTGCTTTAGTCTGCCTGGAGTACCAGTATTTGCTTTAGTCTGCCTGTAGTGTTTGCTTTAGTCTGCCTGGAGTACCAGTGTTTGCTTTAGTCTGCCTGGAGTACCAGTATTTGCTTTTGTCTGCCTGTAGTGTTTGCTTTAGTCTGTCTGGAGTACCAGTGTTTGCTTTAGTCTGCCTGGAGTACCAGTATTTGCTTTAGTCTGCCTGTATTACCAGTGTTTGCTTTAGTCTGCCTGTAGTACCAGTGTTTGCTTTTGTCTGCCTGGAGTACCAGTATTTGCTTTAGTCTGCCTGTAGTGTTTGCCTTAGTCTGCCTGGAGTACCAGTGTTTGCTTTAGTCTGCCTAGAGTACTAGTGTTTGCTTTAGTCTGCCTGGAGTACCAGTGTTTGCTTTAGTCTGCCTGGAGTACCAGTGTTTGCTTTAGTCTGCCTGTAGTACCAGTGTTTGCTTTAGTCTGCCTGTAGTACCAGTGTTTGCTTTAGCTTGCCTGTAGTACCAGTGTTTGCTTTAGTCTGCCTGGAGTACCAGTGTTTGCTTTAGTCTGCCTGGAGTACCAGTGTTTGCTTTAGTCTACCTGGAGTACCAGTGTTTGCTTTAGTCTGCCTGGAGTACCAGTGTTTGCTTTAGTCTGCCTGGAGTACCAGTGTTTGCTTTAGTCTGCCTGTAGTACGAGTGTTTGCTTTAGCTTGCCTGTAGTACCAGTGTTTGCTTTAGTCTGCCTGGAGTACCAGTGTTTGCTTTAGTCTGCCTGGAGTCCCAGTATTTGCTTTAGTCTGCCTGGAGTACCAGTGTTTGCTTTAGTGTGCCTGTAGTACCAGTGTTTGCTTTAGTGTGCCTGTAGTACCAGTGTTTGCTTTAGCTTGCCTGTAGTACCAGTGTTTGCTTTAGTCTGCCTGGAGTACCAGTGTTTGCTTTAGTCTGCCTGGAGTACCAGTGTTTGCTTTAGTCTGCCTGTAGTGTTTGCTTTAGTCTGCCTGTAGTGTTTGCTTTAGTCTGCCTGGAGTACCAGTGTTTGCTTTAGTCTGCCTGTACCACCAGTGTTTTCTTTAGTCTGCCTGGAGTACCAGTGTTTGCTTTAGTCTGCCTGTACTACCAGTGTTTTCTTTAGTCTGCCTGGAGTACCAGTGTTTGCTTTAGCTTGCCTGTAGTACCAGTGTTTGCTTTAGTCTGCCTGGAGTACCAGTGTTTGCTTTAGTCTGCCTGGAGTACCAGTGTTTGCTTTAGCTTGCCTGTAGTACCAGTGTTTGCTTTAGTCTGCCTGGAGTACCAGTGTTTGCTTTAGTCTGCCTGGAGTACCAGTGTTTGCTTTAGTCTGCCTGGAGTACCAGTATTTGCTTTAGTCTGCCTGTAGTGTTTGCTTTAGTCTGCCTGTAGTGTTTGCTTTAGTCTGCCTGTAGTGTTTGCTTTAGTCTGCCTGTAGTGTTTGCTTTAGTCTGCCTGTACTACCAGTGTTTGCTTTAGTCTGCCTGTACTACCAGTGTTTTCTTTAGTCTGCCTGGAGTACCAGTGTTTGCTTTAGTCTGCCTGTACTACCAGTGTTTTCTTTAGTCTGCCTGGAGTACCAGTGTTTGCTTTAACTTGCCTGTAGTACCAGTGTTTGCTTTAGTCTGCCTGGAGTACCAGTGTTTGCTTTAGTCTGCCTGGAGTACCAGTGTTTGCTTTAGTCTGCCTGGAGTACCAGTATTTGCTTTAGTCTGCCTGTAGTGTTTGCTTTAGTCTGCCTGTAGTGTTTGCTTTAGTCTGCCTGTACTACCAGTGTTTGCTTTAGTCTGCCTGTACTACCAGTGTTTTCTTTAGTCTGCCTGGAGTACCAGTGTTTGCTTTAGCTTGCCTGTAGTACCAGTGTTTGCTTTAGTCTGCCTGTAGTACCAGTGTTTGCATTAGTCTGCCTGGAGTACCAGTGTTTGCTTTAGTCTGCCTGTAGTACCAGTATTTGCTTTAGTCTGCCTGCAGTACCAGTGTTTGCTTTAGCTTGCCTGGAGTTCTGGGGTTTGCACTTTTGCAAACCTACTGCAGGCACAGAGGAAGCCAACAAGTCACACGAACACATTATGAACACTTCCTGGTTTTACAGCAGATCTTTGTATCACATTGCTTTTGTGAATTTGACCCTTGACCTATGGAAACAGCATGTGGGCACGAGCCCTGCCAGCGTTGTTGAGATATGTCTAATACTCAGAACAACAGGGGAACGGGGTCATACCCCTGATGTCAGTTATTCTAGGGTTGTGATGTGAGGAGGACTTTAAAGCAGCGACATTCACCAAAGTTCGAGCAGTTTCACTCAGTAGTACCTTTAGCTCTCATGTAGTTCAATTGAAAAAAATAGACACTAAAACAGTGACTGGAACACATGTTGAAGCTGTTTTATGTTAGCCTGCATTGTCTTTCCGTAGTTAATAAGGAAATTTTTTTTTTTCCACACATGGTGTTTGGTTTGATTGCCATCGTGATAAGGTCAAACTTGTTTTCATACTGTGTAATGAATAATTGAAGACGAGTGATATTCAGAATGTGACTTTATTGCTTTAGTACAGTAGATAGTGTAGGAATAATTTTCCGGTGTGCCACTATATCTTCTGTAAATAGCATTTGGATGTTACTATGTTGCAGCAACTAATGAAAATGTTTGTATTTAGCAATGTGTTCTCTCTCACAGTTACTTATTTTTAACTAATGCCAATTCATCACCATCGTTATCCTAATACATTGACTCTTTTGTCTTCCTTTATCTTTATTTACCTACTTCCCTTTACTTGATTCCAAAGCAGATCTAATCTTCTTCGTTGAGTGTGAGGCACTTATTGAAAGCATTAGTTTAAACCAACGACATATTTGCAATGCCCATTGTCTACACTAATTACAGCTTGGTTGATTTATGGTCTCAGGCCCCCAACCGATATTGAACTGCAGCCACGGTTGAAGGGGTCTGCTGAACTGCTCACTACTCTTTTTTTTTTACAGGATCAGACCAATGAAGACACCCAGATGGTGCTCGCTGGCATTCTTGTTGGGAATGGTCTCCCTCGGAGTGGGAGTGGGAGTCGTCGAGGGGAGGCCCGGCAAGGAGGAGGGATTCGTGCCGCCACCCTATCGACCTGTCGTGAGGTTCCGACACAAGGTATTGTGTCATTCCCGTTCCATTAGCCTTTCATAACAAGGGGACTCTGCAGTGTTGTGAAGATGATTACAATGGAGTTTCTTGAAAATCAAGCTACTTTAGTTTTTTCTTAAGGCTCAGGGATTTATTACTGGTGTTTTGCCAAGGAGACTTGAGCATCAAGTTAACATCATATTTTGAAATTTATGTTGAATATATCTGATTGAGGTGAGGGGAGAAGGGGAATTTATTAGAGGGGGCCTGAATACTAAAAGTGAACTGCCATTTTAGCAAAAACATCCAAGTTGAGAGCGTAATTGAAACCAAGTATTTCTCAAAGCACTAACAAGCTCTCTCTCCCCTACTCTGTCTTTCTTACTTAAAAAGGTGAGAGCCATGTGGTTGTCATATTACATAATATATAAATGAAGTCCAATTGGAATGCAGAGAAAATCATTTGATGGGCACACTCTTTTGTCTGAAGGCATTTGTGTGTGGGGTGTGTATGTATGTTTTCCTTGTACACACACTTACTGTAAACCCCCCGTAAGTGATAAGCACTAAAATACACACTCCTCAGCCTCTGCCATCTCGAAATAGAGACCTTTTTTTATTATTATTGGCTTATTAATTGTGTTGGCATGCGAATAAAACAAGAGAAACAATGGCAATTTTAAGTCCAGGGATCAGTGTTGATAATGACTTTGTGTGAGAGAATGAAGGAGTGGAGAGAGAGAGATAGAGAGAAATAAAATCTAGAAAAGAGCCATTAAAGAGCCATTCCCAAACCTTCCGTAGCAAAGGCATCACCCACAGAGAGATGAACCTGGAGAAGAGTCCCCTAAGCAGGCTGGTCCTGGGGCTCTGTTCACAAACACAAACAGATCCCACAGAGCCCCAGGACAGCAACGCAATTAGACCAAACCAAATCATAAGAAAACAAAAAGAGAATTACTTGACACATTGGAAATAATTAATAAAAAAACAGAGCAAACTAGAATGCTATTTTACCCTAAACAGAGAGTACACAGTGGCAGAATACCTGACCACTGTAACTGACCCAAAATTAAGGAATGCTTTGACTATGTACAGACTCAGTGAGCATAGCCTTGCTATTGAGAAAGGTTGCCGTAGGCAGACCTGGCTCTCAAGAGAAGACAGGCTATGTGCACTCTGCCCACAAAATAAGGTGGAAACTGAGCTGTACTTCCTAACCTTCTGTCAAATGTATGACCATATTAGAGACACATATTCTTATTTACAATGACAGCCTACTCTGGCCAAACCCTAACGACGCTGGTTATGCACCGCCCTACAGGACTCCCAATCACAGCCAGTTGTGATACAGCCTGGAATCAAACCAGGGTCTCTAGTGACATCTCAAGCACTGACATGCAGTGCCTTAGACGGCTGCGCCACTCGGGAGCACATACAACCCATATTTATGTTGATTTATTTTCCTCTTTGTACTTTAAATGTATATAGACATGATATGACATTTGAAATGTCTCTATTATTTTGGAACTTGTGTGAGTGTAATATTTACTGTTCACTTTTTATCGTTTATCCATTTCACTTGCTTTGGCAATGTAAACATATGTTTCCCATGCCAATAAAGCCTCTTGAATTGAATTGAGAGAGTGGAGAGAGATAGCGAGGGAGGATGTAGGAGGACAGATGGTGTTAACAGAACGTGAGACACTGCACCGCAGTTACACTGCACCAGAGACTAGAAGTTGGCGTTGTACTGAAGACAGACTCAAAGGTCATATTGACATGGGAGTTGTTAAAAAAAGGCTAATATTGGCAATGTTTTCATTAATGTGGAACATGTTGTGTTCAGCGTCGCTTAGAATTTTTTTTATGGACGGTTCTGAACATTGCTGTGCTGCTTCATTGAGGCAAGAGGCTTATAGAAGTGATGCAAATTAATCTACATTTCCTAAATTGATTTAGACAAAGTCACACGTGTATCTTCAAGTAAGAACTGCCCCTAATCTATAGGGTCAACCTTGTGACTTTATCATAGTATCTGTCCCATAACATATCCCTTGTAAGGTCAAAATAGTAATGTCTTTCAATGTCCATTCCCTTTCAAAAGCAAGCAGAGTACATTATCTTAGGTATACCACTTTAAACTGTGTGACATTGACCATATAATGACTTCATCAATCATGTTTTCAGCAGCAGGACTGAACAGCTTCTTCTCTGCAGTCCACTGCTCACCATTCTCTTTCACCTGTCTGCCTCTCAGAAATAAGCTGTGTCTCATACTCAACCATTGTCTAGTTCGGTGAGTGGCACAGTATGATGCTAGGCAGTACAGACCTGGGTTCAAATACTATTTCAAATCATTTAAAATACTTTATCTTGGCTTGATTGAGTTCGCCTGGCTTAACAGAACCAATAGATAAGTTCCAAAACAGCAAACCTCCCCCACCTGGCACTTGAGGCAACTTAAAGTCAACTCTCAATATAGTTGAACGTTTTAAAATAGTATTCGAACCAAGATCTGGAAAGTAGGACATTCTATACATTAGATACTGGCCCAATTTAGTAACCTGGGTTCAACCTGGACATACAGTACACTGCATGTACACTACCCTTCAAAAGTTTGGGGTCACTTGGAAATGGAAACCTGCAAAACACCAGTCTCAACGTCAACACTGAGTGGCGACTCCGGGATGCGACTCCGGGATCACTTGGAAATAGTACCTGCAAAACACCAGTCTCAACGTCAACACTGAGTGGCGACTCCGGGATGCGACTCCGGGATCACTTGGAAATAGTACCTGCAAAACACCAGTCTCAACGTCAACACTGAGTGGCGACTCCGGGATGCTGGCCTTCTAGTTCCTCTGTCCTATGTTCTTTTGTCCATCTTAATCTTTTCTTTTTATGGGCCAGTCTGAGATATGGCTTTTTCTTTGCAACTCTGCCTAGAAGGCCAGCATCCAGGAGTCGCCTCTTCAATGTAGATGTTGAGCCTGGTGTTTTGCGGGTACTATTTAATGAAGCTGCCATTTGAGGACTAGTGAGGCGTCTGTTTATCAAACTAGACACTCTAATGTACTTGTCCTCTTCCCCAGTTGTGCACCGGGGCCTCCCACTCCTCTTTCTATTCAGGTTAGAGCCAGTTTGCCCTGTTCTGTGAAAGGAGATTGGCAATTTCCCGCGTGGAATAGCCTTCATTTCTCAGAACAAGAATAGACGGATGCGTTTCAGAAGATAGGTCTTTGTTTCTGGCCATTTTGAGCCTCTAATCGAACCCACAAATGCTGATGTTTCAGATACTCAACAAGTCTAAAGGAGGCCAATGTTATTGCTTCTTTAATCAGAACAACAGTTTTCAGCTGTGCTAACATAATTGCAAAAGGGTTTTCTAATGATCAATTAGCCTTTTAAAATGATAAACTTGGATTAGCTAACACAACGTGCCATTGTAACACAGGAGTGATGGTTGCTGATAATGGGCCTCTGTACGCCTATGTAGATATTCCATTAAAAAAATCTGCCGTTTCCAGCTGCAATAGTCATTCCAGCTGCAATCTGCCGTTTCCAGCTGCAATAGACAACATTAAAAATGTCTACACTGTATTTCTGATCAATTTGATGTTATTTTAATGGAAAAATTTGCTTTTCTTTCAAGAACAAGGACATTTCTAAGTGACCCCAAAATGTTGAAGGGTAGTGTATATTCAGTCATTACTCTTTTTAAATGTCATGAAATAAGATTTTTTATATTCGGCTATGCAGGCCTCTGGCGAAAACAGGAAGAAAAAAAAGAATAATATGCAAGAATTTGAAATGATCACTGATTTTTTATGGCTGGCCCACATAATAGGTCCCACACTACATTTTCTCTCGGGGCCCAACACCTTTTATCACTTAGGCACAGGCTGGCATATATTCCAAACCAAAGTTGTCCCCGTGAGTGTTAATATTAATATTCAATGTGTGTGACACCGGACTTCAGCCTTTCTTTACTTATGATTCCAAGTATTTCTCTAGGATCTTTCCAATCTCCTACTCATTTGTGGATTTTGGGGTGGACAAGAATATGTAATCAAAACTATATTAAGTTTAATAGCGTAGATAAATACTCTGCTGTTGCTGTGGAACAGATTACAATAATTTTGTACAGTATAATTAAAAATACAGTAATTTATGTTTAATATCAGGGAGACATATTCTTCAGTGTTGTGGACTTGCCTTTTATTAATATAATATCCAATATGAGTCATGGCTGCAGTAGATGTGTAGCATCTGAGTAGTAAATTAATCATGATGTGTTATGATAAATTAACCTACTGTATTATTGGCAGAGTGGTGTACCCTCTGTGCTGTGACTGTGCTGAGTGGGCCCAACATTGTGGCTTTAACTTTCATTATAAGGAGCGACGCAATGCATATTGATGAATATTGATGACATGGCCCCACTCGGAAAATTAATGTCAGAATTTTTATGGGAATGATTTGTTGATCAAATCAAATCAAATCAAACTGTATTAATCACATGCGCCAAATACAACAGGTGTAGGACCTTACAGTGAAATGCTTAATTACGAGCCCCTAACCAACAATGCAGTTAAAAAAAACGGATAAGAATAAGATATAAATGTAACAAGTAATTAAAGAGCAGCAGTAAAATAACAATAGCGAGACTATATACAGGGGGGTACCGATACAGAGTCAATATGCGGGGGTACCGGTTAGTTGAGGTGGTATGTAGATGTACGTAGGTAGAGTTATTAACGTGACTAAATGCATAGATGACAACAGAGAGTAGCAGTGGTGTAAAGAGGGGGAGGGGGCAATGCAAATAGTCTGGGTAGCCATTTGACTAGATGTTCAGGAGTCCTATGGCTTGGGGGTAGAAGCTGTTTAGATGCCTCTTGGACCTAGACTTGTCGCTCCGGTACCGCTTGCTGTGCCATAGCAGAGAGAACAGTTTATGACTAGGGTGGCTGGAGTCTTTGACAATTTTTAGGGCCTTCCTCTGACACCGCCTGGTATAGAGGTACTGGATGATACTGGGCCATTCGCACTACCCTCTCTAGTGCCTTGTGGTCGGAGGCCGAGCAGTTGCCATATCAGGCAGTGATGCTACCCGTCAGGATGTTCTCGATGGTGCAGCTGTAGAACGTTTTGAGGAACTGAGGACCCATGCCAAATCTATTCAGTCTCTTGAGGGGGAATAGGTTTTGTCGTGCCTTCTTCACGACTGTCTTGGTGTGCTTGGACCATGTTAGTTTGTTGGTGATGTGGACACCAAGGAACTTGAAGTTCTCAATCTGCTCCACTGCAGCCCCGTCGATGAGAATGGGGGCGTGCTCAGTCCTCTTTTTCCTGTAGTCCACAATCATCTCCTTTGTCTTGATCACGTTGAGGGAGAGGTTGTTGTCCTGGCACCACACGGCCAGGTCTCTGACCTCCTCCCTATAGGCTGTCTCTTCGTTGTCAGTGATCAGGTCTACCACTGTTGTGTCAGTGGAAAATGTAATGATGTGTTGGAGTCGTGCCTGGCCGTGCAGTAATGAGTGAACAGGGAGTACAGGAGGGGACTGAGTACACACCCCTGAGGGGCCCCTGTGTTGAGGATCAGCTTGGCGGATGTGTTGTTACCATCCCTCACCACCTGCGGGCAGCACGTCAAGAAGTCAAGGATCTAGCTTATTGATGAGCTTTGAGGGCACTATGGTGTTGAACGCTGAGCTGTAGTCAATGAATAGCATTCTCACATAGGTGTTCCTTTTGTCCAGGTGGGAAAGGGCAGTGTGGAGTGCAATAGAGATTGCATAATTTGTGAATCTGTTGGGGCAGTATGCAAGTTGGAGTGGGTCTAGGGTTTCTGGGATGATGGTGTTGATGTGAGCCATGACCAGCCTTTCAAAGCACTTCATGGCTACAGACGTGAGTGCTACGGGTCGGTAGTCATTTCGGCAGGTTATCTTAGTGTTCTTGGGCACAGGCTTGTATGCAAATTAGTAATTGTTTTAAAACATCTCCTGCTATGTCACTGATGCGTCGTGAAACAGTGTTGTTTGATGAAGGCATTGTCTGTATAGTTCTTTTGGGCCTTTTCCCCCAGCATTGTGCCATCCATATCTGCGGCAGCAGGAAGAATGCAGTCCTCCACAATAGTATGGAGCTTGCCTGTCTTAGCCACTCGGTAGCTCACCATATAAGATGCTACTAGCCCCTTCTTATTAATGGTATCGGTTGCTTTTATACATGTCTTACTAATTGAAGTCGTCTTAATTCTCGCTCAAAAAACTCCTGTGGTTTATCTTTCAAAATGGCATGTTTTGTTTCTAAATGTCTGCATATGAGTGAAGGTTCCATCGAGTTACTGATGCTAGCATTCGATGTACTCATGGAAGCAGAACAACTTGCGTTGTCGACATGTGCCGATGTAGTAATACTGGTAGCAGGTGTAGTACTGTTGGTAGTAGCATTACCTTACTTTTTCTAACCCTTTATCAATTTTCGAGCAAACGGAATGAGCAGCAGCTACGTTTGGCTGCATACGGACCGTTAGTGGAATTCGAGTGAGAGAATAATGGTTAATGTGATTTGATGTTAATTTATTTGACTAGGCTACTTGTATTTGACATTGTGTTGTGATTTTGCTGAACACTAGATTGTTTAATTTTCTTTTTGGCAGTGAAACAAGGCTACTCAAGGGAGAAAAAAACCTCACCCTTATGCTTAGCCCCGTTGGAAAAAATAAATGAACTGTTTGAACATGTGAAGAAAAACAATGTAGTATTATTTTTTGGTTTTAAAATTGAATCACATTTTTATTAGCCATACCCCCGACGGCATTGCGCATACCCCTTGGGGTATACCAGTTTGGGAATACCTGGCCTACACCATCACAAAAATCCATTGTTTATTTGAGGCAGGTCTAAAGAAGCATGATATGAAGAAAATGTAGTCTATTTCAGAACAACAGAATAGCTTACTCGAAGAGGCGCAAATAGGATGAGAACTACATTGATTTGGGGTTCACTTATATTGGGAGTATTGCAGCAGGTAGCCTAGTGGTTAGAGCATTGGGCCATTAACCGAAAGGTTGCTGGATTGAATCCCTGAGCTGACAAGGTAAAGATTATGCCCCTGAACAAGGCAGTTAACCCACTGTTCCCCGATAGACCGTCATTGTAAATAAGAATTTGTTCTTAACTGACTTGCCTAGTTAAATGAAGGTTACATTTAAAAAAATACTCAGAGTTGTCCTTATGTTAGGCTCTGATCTGGCTGTGCCAAATGGCTGTGAGTTACACTAGTTCATTTAGCAGGCAATATTTGTTTAGAATTTCATGGCATTATTTTATAGCATGAAGAATAAAGTTGGACATAGCTGAATAAAATATGAATCATATTTTCTCCTAATGACTTCTGAGGGAGTCCGCACATGCAACTATTTTGTATTGAACGGTTAACAAATGAACAGGTCCTCCTATATGCTTCATTTAGAGTTATTTATGTAACTTTAGTCTGTATGCTTTTATTGTTGTCAGAGTGATTAGAGGGACGACAGAGTGCTGAGTACCAGGCAGTTAGCAAGTTTGGTAGGCTACTAATGACCATCAACAGCATCAGAGCTTGGAGAAGCCTAGTTACCCACCGGTGTGGCAGTAATACGGTCACTGTAACAGCCCTACGTGCAACTCAATATTAGGAAGGTGTTCCTAATGTTTTGTACACTCACTGTATGTGGGTGCAGGAATAAAGCATTGGAGCAGCGTATCTGGTGTGCAAGCTTTTCTTTTTTTTAAGGGTTATTATAATACTTTTTAAAACAGATTTTCCTCCCAATTTCATGATATTCATTGGTCGTTACAGTCTTGTCCCATCGCTGCAACTCCCATACGGACTCGGGAGAGGTGAAGGGTCGAGAGCCATGCGTCCTCCGAAACATGACCCCGCCAAGCCGCACTGCTTCTTGACACACTGCTCGCATAATCCAGAAGCCAGCCGCACCAATGTGTCGGAGGAAACACCGTACAACTGGCTACCGTGTCGGTGTGCATGTGCCCAGCCTGCCGTATGTGTCACTAGAGTGCTGTCATGTCTTTGGCTATGCCGGATTAATTGATAAGACATGCTATTCTATTAAATAATTGATCTGTAATTAATATCACCTGATTGAGCTAATCATGTAAATGTAATTAACTAGAGAGTCGGGCACCACAAAATAATATTTATAGAGATGTTATCTTCCGAATAAACTCTTGAAGAACTAGTAATATTTTACATCAATAGCAGTCAACATTAATCTTCATCTTACTTCAGTCTCATAATCTGAAAGTTGTAAATTATTTTATCTGCAAGAACCCTGGCTAACAATTTGAATCAGCAATACAAAATTGTGTTTAATTATTTATTTACTAAATACTTAACTAATCAGACAGAATTCACATACACACAATTAATCATAACTTGATTACAAACTACGTCATAAAGGAAAACGTCCCTAGTGGACGGAACAGATATGACGGCTTGTTACACAAAGGAAAAGGGGCTGGATTGAGTGAAGGACCGGAAAGACAGGAACAAAGGCGTGTGCTACCGTAAATACAGTATCTTAAGCATTCTAAATTACCGCCCATTTGGAAAAGGAAAATGCAATAAATATTTACTCTGAGCTGCGTTTCAGTAGGTTGGTGGTAGATGGAAGGCCGTGTTGCCAAACCGAGTCCTCTGTCCTTTGAAGAATGTCTCTGATTGTCAATTGGATACGTTGTAGTAACATCATTGTGTGATAGACGGGATACTCTGTCTGTTCCTTCCTAACCTGCATTTTCTGCTGCGGTTGCTAACTCAACAGCTAGGAGGTATCATTTCTGTAGTGAATAAGAGTTATAAAGTTCATACCATTCGCAACCAAAGCTCATGCTGATGTTGGCTTCGTTCTGTAGTTATTATCTGAATCATTCTGACATTGGACTGTCGTCCTCATATCCTCGGAACAGGAAGTTCTATTGTCGTCAAGACTTTATATAGGAAGGGAGAGGAGGGCATGTTTGAAAAGTTTTATAGCCCATGTCCCTTCACTGAGGCGGGCCGCTGAGTGAGCAGCCCTAAATTATGAAATCCCACATCTCACATTTTAGAAGCTAAAATCACATTTCATCCCGTCACAAATAATTCCATATTCAAACATTTAAATTGAACAACAATTCCATATGAATCCGATAACTCTGATGTGTAGACTTTCCACTGTAGAGTTTACGTCATTTTATCATTGATGAGAATGTCTCAAATGACAACCGAACTGACATCATATTCAAGTACCACCACATATGTTCAATTGCTCAGATTACCAGAATATAGTTCATTTCCCCCCACATTCTGATGTTCCCAGAGTCTCTATGTTAACCAAGGGTTTTCTAAATGTAACCTCAGTAGGGTAGAGAGAGGGAAAAGGGGGGAAGAGGTATTTATGACTGTCATAAACCTATCCCCCAGGCCAACGTCATAACAGTGCGGTGGGACAAGGACATCCCGGCCGGTCAAATGTTCCCCTAACCCGGACGACTTTGGCCAATTATGTGCCACCTCATGGGTCATCTGGTCACGGCCGGCTGCAACACAGCTCGGGATCAAACCCGGATCTGTAGCGTCGCCTCTAGCACTGCGAAACAGTGCCTTAGACCGCTGTGCCACTCGGGAGGCCTCAGTCGAGACATTTTGAATGTTTGTATCACACACTCTCTCCTGCAAACTGATCTCATAATTTGACCCGTTAATTCAGTGTGGTTACAGAGTTAATACTGCATGGTTACAGGGTTAAAACAGAAACTACTGAAAGGGTTAAGTTTATATTAATTTCGAAAGGTTAAGGTAAGATCTAAGTTTATATTAATTCCGAATTGTTAAGGTTAGGTCTATGTTTTGGGGAAAGCTTAAAACAAAATAATTAAAAACAATGCGCTGTTCTCATTAAGTATCTACAAGTACACTCTCTGCTTGCTAGAGAATTGTGAACTGCTCTGAACCGTGTGAGCTTGAACCCAATGTTGTGTCATCATTTATACTTTTTTGGGGGTGAGTGCAGTTCCTCTTGCTGTTCATAGGAAAGCACCATGGTCTTGGAGTGGATGCAGTGGCATCCCGTCTTTCACTTCTTTTGAGACACTCATGTTTATTTTGTTGGGGGGGTTGCTGTTTTGCATGTTATTGCACTAATACGTGTCACATATCAGTTTGTAAACAATGTAAAATTTAAATTTAAATCATTGAATTAATAAAGCCGCATACAAACGGTCTCTTTTTTTGCTTTCTTGAGCAAGGCTGCTCCAAAATGCAGGTGTTTCAGCCTAGCTCAATGTTTTCTGTGGTATTGGGGCATCCAGCGGAACATACGGAGCTTAGGGGTTGGTAATGTTTCCTAGTTGTGCCAGGATTGGCTCAGTGTTCTGTCACTCATGGGGACACTACGTCTGTGAGTATAACAGAACTCATATGGCAGGCAAAAACCTGAGACGAAATGAGAAGTGACGAAGTGAGAAGTCTGAGGTTGGCCGATTTTCAACCCAGGCCCTATTGAATTCACAGTGGGATATGGATGAAATTGCACTTCCTAGGGCTTCCACTAGATGTCAACCGTTTTTAGAAACTTGAATGAGGCTTCTTCTGTGTTGTGGGGCTGAATAAAAGCTGAATGAGTCAGGTTACTGGCAGAGAGCCATTTCCTGGTCATGCGTATTTCACATCATATCGGCCTGCGTTCCATGGCTTCTCTAGACATAAAATAATTCTCCGGTTGGAACGTTATTGAAGATTTATGATAAAAACATCCTATACTTCGTTTGAAATGTTTATTCGACCTGTAATATAACTTTTTGAAGTTTTTGTCCGAAGTTATGCTGGACCTGCACGAGCGTTTGGATATGTGTACCTAACGCCCTAACAAAAGTAGCTACTTGGACATAAATAATGGACATTATCGAACAAATCAAGCATTTATTGTGGAACAATGATTCCTGGGAGTGCATTCTGATCAAGATCATCAAAGGTAAAGGAATATTTATAATGTAATTTCTGGTTTCTGTTGACTCCAACATGGCGGATCATTTTTTTTTTCTGAGCGCTGTCTCAGATTTTTTTCCCGTAAATTTAAAAAGAACTCTGACACAGCGGTTGCATTAAGGAGAGTTATATCTATAATTCCATATGTATAACTTGTATTATCATCTACATTTTGAGGAGTACTTCTTTTGAATTGATGTCGCTATGCAAAATAACTGGATGTTTTTGGAACTAGTAAACGTATTGCGCCAATGTAAACTCAGAATTTCTGATATAAATATTAACTTTATCAAACAAAACATACATGTATTGTGTAACATGAAGTCCTATGAGTGTCATCTGTTGAAGATCATCACTGGTTAGTGATTCATTTTATCTCTGTTTGTGCTTTTTGTGACTCCTCTCTTTGGCTGGAAAAATGGCTGTGTTTTTCTGTGGCTTGGTGGTGACCTAACATAACGATTAATAATGAGATTTCTGTTGTTTTGAATTTGGCGCCCTGCACTTTCACTGGCTGTTGTCATATCGATCCCGTTAACGGGATTGCAGCCCTAAAAAATGTTTTAAGGGTCTCTTTTCCAAGCTTAAAATTATAAACATTCAATCCAGCATGATTTCTTCCCTTCTCAAAACGACCATTTACTTGGAACTGGGAAATCTCACTTCAGTGAGTTCAAGACACCTGGGAACTCGGGAATGAAAGTGTTTCGACTGGGAAAATATGTTTTGAACTCGGAATTGTAAATTTGGGAACTTGGGCCTCTTTCTAGACCTGAAGATCACTGATGTCATCATGATTTCACTTTGTTTTTTTCCGAGTTCCCAGTTGTCTTGAAAGCACCAGAAATCCAGAGAATGCCAGACTTTGATGACAAAGTTTGATGACAAATTTGCCCACAAAGGAGTGCCACCTTCCTGTTCAAGTGAGCACAACACAACAAGGTTAGTCCAAAAATGTCCCGCATGCTGCTGCATAAATGATGTAATATGCCAGGGAGATATGTATGCAACATAAGTGTATGTTGTGTAGTAAACTGTTAGAAGCCCATGTGCCTCACCCTAATAATTTGGTCTATTTTCCCCTCTTAATTTTGCCTATGGTTCTGACTTGGTCGTGCACATGTAGCCTATAACTTGTTTTAGAGAAATGTAATCATTGAGTATTGTAAGAGTTTTCATTGTCTGCTTATATGACCACTTTATTTATCCTATGGTTCTGACTTGGTGTACAGGGAGAACACTGTAAGAACAGCCCTTGTTCTGAATTCTGTCGCTGTATATTTCAAAAGTGCTGAACAAATAGTTATATTGACTATGTCTGTCGTAGCTCGCTTATTAATGTCTTAATAGAAATTACGGCCTCTTATGTACTTGTCGTCCTCTTATGCTATAGTTTGTACATCTCAATTGTCAGTAGAAACCACATTTGTTTAAGCAAGTCAGCCATATCAGCTGTTTTTTTTAAAGGCAGTAAATGAGTATGAATGAACTGTTTCGCTGCCAGACAAGGCTCAGTTAATAGCCATGTGTGTCAGTGGTAAGATATTGGGACTGCTGTTGGGACTCTGCTGTTAGGACAGCTTTATGTAGGCCCTAGCAGTTTGTGGCCACCGTTTGTCACCGTTATAGTGCAATTCATGTATTGTTTAGTGTTGTGTTGTATAGTGGGTTTGCTGCCAGGCATCCCACCCAAAAATGTGGTTTGCCCCACCAAGATTTACAGTTGAAGTCAGAAGTTTACATACACCTGAGCCAAATACATTTAAACTCAGTTTTTTCACAATTCTTGACACTTAATCAGAGTAAAAATGCCCTGTCCTAGGTCAGTTAGGATCACCACTTTATTTTAAGAATGTGAAATGTCAGAATTATAGTAGAGAGAATTATTTATTTCAGCTTTGATTTCTTTCATCACATTTCCAGTGGGTCAGCAGTTTACATATACTCAATTAGTATTTGGTAGCATTGCCTTTAAATTGTTTAACTTGGGTCAAACGTTCTGTGTAGCCTTCCATAAGCTTCCCATTTTGCCACAACTTTAGAAGTATGCTAGGGGTCATTGTCCTTTTGGAAGACCCATTTGCGACCAAGCTTTAACTTCCTGACTGATGTCTTGTGATCTTGCTTCAATATATCCACATAATTTTCCTGCCTCATGATGCCATTTATTTTGTGAAGTGCACCAGTCCCTCCTGCAGTCCCTCCCCACACCATGATGTCGCCACCCCCGTGCTTCATGGTTGGGATGGTGTTCTTCAGCTTGCAAGATCTCTCCCCCCTTTTTTCTCCAAACATAACGATTATGACCAAACAGTTATATTTTTGTTTCATTAGACCAGAGGACATTTCTCCCAAAAATTATGATCTTTGTCCCCATGTGCAGTTGCAAACCGTAGTGTGATTTTTTTATGGGGGTTTTGGAGCAGTGGCTTCTTCCTTGCTGAGCGGCCTTTCAGGTTACTTCGATGTAGGACTTGTTTCACTGTGGATATAGATACCTGCTTCCTCCAGTATCTTCACAAGGTCCTTTGCCGTTGTTCTAGGATTGATTTGCACTTTTCGCACCAAAGTACGTTCATCTCTAGGATACAGAACGCGTCTCCTTCCTGAGCGGCGTTGACTGCGTGGTCCCATGGTGTTTATACTTGCATACTATTGTTCGTACAGATGAACGTGGTACCTTCAGGCGTTTGGAAATTGCTCCAAAGGATGAACCAAACTTGTGGAGCTCTACAATTTTTTTTCTGAGGTTCTGGACTGATTTCTTTTGATCTTACCATGATGTCAAGCAAAGAGGCACTCAGTTTGAAGGTAGGCCTTGAAATATATCCACAGGTACAATTGACTGAAATAATTTCAATTAGCCTATCAGAAGCTTCTAAAGCCATAAATTAATTTCTCTCGAATTTGCCAAGCTGTTTAAAGGCACAGTCAACTTGTGTATGTAAACTTCTGACCCACTGGAATTGTGATACTGTGAATTATAAGTGAAATAATCTGCCTGTAAACAATTGTTGGAAAAATGACTTGTGTCATGCACAAAGTAGATGTCCTAACCGACTTGCCTAAACTATAGTTTGTTAACAAGACATTTCTGGAGTGGCTGAAAACAAGTTTTAATGACTCCAACATAAGTGTATGTAAACTTCCAACTTCAACTGTCCATGCTAAAATCACCACTGAGTTGATGCAAGCTTTGACTGGAATCCAGTGGAGTGTGCGAAGGAGCGAGGTGACATGAGAGAACTTGGGAAGGTTGAAAACCAGGCGGGCTGCAACGTTCTGGATATGTTGCAGGGGATTGATGGCACAACCTAAAACACAAAACCAAATCTACACTGGAGTTGCTCACCAAGACAACATTGAATGGCCTAGTTACAGTTTTGAATATTGTACAATCCAGCTGTGCAAAGCTCTTAGAGACTTACCCCAAAAGACTCACAGCTGTAATTGCTGCCAAACGTGCTTCTATAAAGTTTGGACTCGGGGGTGTGAATACTAATGTTAAGGAGCTCAGTATTTCTGTATTTCATTTTCAATAAATTTGCAAAATGTTCTAAAAATGTGTTTTCACTTGAACCCATCTCAAATTCATGATGTGACACAACAAAATGTGGAATAAGTCGAAGGGTATGAATACTTTCTGAAAACACTGTATATCGACATCCTCGAGGACTTTCTTGTGACCAACCTGCACTCGCTAGTCTCTCCCTTGTCAAGGATCTCCCTTCTCTCTCATTACTGACATCCACACAAGGAATTACTCTGCGATGAGCACAGACAAATAACACTGGCGTCCAACTTCACAATAAAGCCAAATAACACTGGAGCACAGCTCCATGATAAAGGCAAAATAATACTGGAGCACAGCTCCATGATAAAGGCAAATAATACTGGAGCACAGCTCCATGATAAAGGCAAATAATACTGGAGCACAGCTCCATGATAAAGGCAAATAATACTGGAGCACAGCTCCATGATAAAGGCAAATAACACTGGAGCACAGCTCCATGATAAAGGCAAATAATACTGGAGCACAGCTCCATGATAAAGGCAAATAATACTGGAGCACAGCTCCATGATAAAGGCAAATAATACTGGAGCACAGCTCCATGATAAAGGCAAATAATACTGGAGCACAGCTCCATGATAAAGGCAAATAATACTGGAGCACAGCTCCATGATAAAGGCAAATAATACTGGAGCACAGCTCCATGATAAAGGCAAATAATACTGGAGCACAGCTCCATGATAAAGGCAAATAATACTGGAGCACAGCTCCATGATAAAGGCAAATAATACTGGAGCACAGCTCCATGATAAAGGCAAATAATACTGGAGCACAGCTCCATGATAAAGGCAAATAATACTGGAGCACAGCTCCATGATAAAGGCAAATAATACTGGAGCACAGCTCCATGATAAAGGCAAATAATACTGGAGCACAGCTCCACGATAAAGGCAAATAATACTGGAGCACAGCTCCATGATAAAGCCTAATAATACTGGAGCACAGCTCCATGATAAAGGCAAATAATACTGGAGCACAGCTCCATGATAAAGGCAAATAATACTGGAGCACAGCTCCATGATGAAGGCAAATAATACTGGAGCACAGCTCCATGATAAAGGCAAATAATACTGGAGCACAGCTCCACGATAAAGGCAAATAATACTGGAGCACAGCTCCATGATAAAGCCTAATAATACTGGAGCACAGCTCCATGATAAAGGCAAATAATACTGGAGCACAGCTCCATGATAAAGGCAAATAATACTGGAGCACAGCTCCATGATAAAGGCAAATAATACTGGAGCACAGCTCCATGATAAAGGCAAATAATACTGGAGCACAGCTCCACGATAAAGGCAAATAATACTGGAGCACAGCTCCATGATAAAGCCTAATAATACTGGAGCACAGCTCCATGATAAAGGCAAATAATACTGGAGCACAGCTCCATGATAAAGGCAAATAATACTGGAGCACAGCTCCATGATAAAGCCAAATAACACTGGAGCACAGCTCCATTATAAAGGCAAATAATACTGGAGCACAGCTCCATGATAAAGGCAAATAATACTGGAGCACAGCTCCATGATAAAGGCAAATAATACTGGAGCACAGCTCCATGATAAAGCCAAATAACACTGGAGCACAGCTCCATGATAAAGGCAAATAATACTGGAGCACAGCTCCATGATAAAGCCAAATAATACTGGAGCACAGCTCCATGATAAAGCCAAATAACACTGGAGCACAGCTCCATGATAAAGGCAAATAATACTGGAGCACAGCTCCATGATAAAGCCAAATAATACTGGAGCACAGCTCCATGATAAAGGCAAATAATACTGGAGCACAGCTCCATGATAAAGCCAAATAATACTGGAGCACAGCTCCATGATAAAGCCAAATAACACTGGAGCACAGCTCCATGATAAAGGCAAATAATACTGGAGCACAGCTCCATGATAAAGGCAAATAATACTGGAGCACAGCTCCATGATAAAGGCAAATAATACTGGAGCACAGCTCCATGATAAAGCCAAATAACACTGGAGCACAGCTCCATGATAAAGCCAAATAATACTGGAGCACAGCTCCATGATAAAGCCAAATAACACTGGAGCACAGCTCCATGATAAAGCCAAATAACACTGGAGCACAGCTCCATGATAAAGGCAAATAATACTGGAGCACAGCTCCATGATAAAGCCAAATAATACTGGAGCAGAGCTCCATGATAAAGCCAAATAACACTGGAGCACAGCTCCATGATAAAGGCAAATAATACTGGAGCACAGCTCCATGATAAAGCCAAATAATACTGGAGCACAGCTCCATGATAAAGGCAAATAATACTGGAGCACAGCTCCATGATAAAGCCAAATAATACTGGAGCACAGCTCCATGATAAAGCCAAATAACACTGGAGCACAGCTCCATGATAAAGCCAAATAATACTGGAGCACAGCTCCATGATAAAGGCAAATAATACTGGAGCACAGCTCCATGATAAAGGCAAATAATACTGGAGCACAGCTCCATGATAAAGCCAAATAACACTGGAGCACAGCTCCATGATAAAGCCAAATAATACTGGAGCACAGCTCCATGATAAAGCCAAATAACACTGGAGCACAGCTCCATGATAAAGCCAAATAACACTGGAGCACAGCTCCATGATAAAGCCAAATAACACTGGAGCACAGCTCCATGATAAAGCCAAATAACACTGGAGCACAGCTCCATGATAAAGCCAAATAACACTGGAGCACAGCTCCACGATAAAGCCAAATAACACTGGAGCACAGCTCCATGATAAAGGCAAATAATACTAGAGCACAGCTCCATGATAAAGCCAAATAACACTGGAGCACAGCTCCATGATAAAGCCAAATAACACTGGAGCACAGCTCCATGATAAAGCCAAATAACACTGGAGCACAGCTCCACGATAAAGCCAAATAATACTGGAGCACAGCTCCATGATAAAGGCAAATAATACTGGAGCACAGCTCCATGATAAAGCCAAATAACACTGGAGCACAGCTCCATGATAAAGCCAAATAACACTGGAGCACAGCTCCATGATAAAGCCAAATAACACTGGAGCACAGCTCCATGATAAAGCCAAATAACACTGGAGCACAGCTCCATGATAAAGCCAAATAATACTGGAGAACAGCTCCATGATAAAACCAAATAACACTGGAGCACAGCTCCATGATAAAGCCAAATAATACTGGAGCACAACTCCATGATAAAGCCAAATAATACTGTAGCATGAGAAAACAGATGACTAGCCAGACATTCGGTTAAAGGTCTGCCTACGAAAAGTAATGAATGTTCTTTCCTCTGTGATAAAATATATCCATTAGCTAGGTGCATTAATAACAAAGCAGAGAAATACCATTACAGTTTTTGCATATTGTAAAATTTGTCTTATGAGTATAGACAGGTACGCTTGGTTTATTTGTCAAACTGGTCTGTGGGAATGTATGGCCCATTATGATAAATTCATAATGATAAATTCCTGACTCATTGTGTTGAATCTTTCTCTTGCTATTTGTCTTTAAACCTGCTGTTTGTATTTCGCTTACAACATCTATGTCGAGGTGAATTGTTTTGAGGGGCGTCAAGCACCATCCACACAGAACAGTATGTCAAAGAGGTTAAATTTGCTTACCAAAGTGCACTTAAAGTCCATAGGAATGCAGTTATAATTGTTGAGAGGTGAGGTCTCTTAGCTACAGCAAAGACCTTGTTCTGGAATTGCTTTGCATGCCTTTACTCAGCCATGGATCAGGACAGAGTGGAGGATGATTGGGGTAACTTGTTGGAGTGAGCTGGTATTCTGTCATAACACTGCTTGTGCTCGGGTTTATGCCATTGAGATAAGCTGTGACCCCATTAGCTTTCATTAAAAAGACTGTTTCCAATCACAGAGCCATTCAGCTTATAGTATGGAGCTTTGTCTCTGTGGTCATCAACAGCCAATCGGCTGCCTTACCTGTGATGTCATTCCACAAATGCCCAAATGTCCCGCTGATTTTGTAAACTAATCCAAATGAGTGATTAGGATTTTTATTCTGATCCCCATTAGCTGTTTAAGAAGCAGCAGATATTCTTCCTGGGGTCCACACAAAACATAGAACATGAAAAAATACAGAACACTAATGGACAAGTGTGAAATCGGCTAAGTCATTCCACAAATGCCCAAATGTCCCTCTGTTTTCGTAAACTAGGCCTAATCCAAATGAGTGTGAAATCTGCTAAGTGATAGGTGTATGTATGGGCATATACCATATTAAAACATTTCGTCATTTCTATTCATTTTCAAGAATATCCTTGTCCATATGAATTAAAGCACACCTTTATTCAATTTCTATTTTCAAATCAAATCATATCAAAGTTTATGTGTTATGTGCGCTGAATACAACAGGTACACCTTACAGTGAAATGCTTACTTACAGGCTCTAACCAACAGTGCAAAAAAGGTCCTAGGTGAACAATAGGTAAGTAAAGAAATAAAACAACAGTAAAAAGACAGTGAAAAATAACAGTAGCGAGGCTATAACAGTAGCGAGGCTATATACAGGCACCGGTTAGTCGGGCTGATTGAGGTAATATGTACATGTAGATATGGTTAAAGTGACTATGTATAGTGGGTGGTGGTGGGTGGCGGGACACAATGCAGATAGCCCGGTTAGCCAATGTGCGGGGGCACTGGTTGGTCGGGCCAATTGAGGTAGTATGTACATGCATGTATAGTTAAAGTGACTATGCATATAAGATAAACAGAGAGTAGAAGCAGCGTAAAAGAGGGGTTGGGGGGAGGCACAAAATGCAAATAGTCCGGGTAACCATTTGGTTAGATGTTCAGGAGTCTTATGACTTGGGGGTAAAAACTGTTGAGAAGCCTTTTTTGTCCTAGACTTGGCACTCCGGTACCGCTTGCCATGCAGTAGTAGAGAGAACAGTCTATGACTGGGGTGGCTGGGATCTTTGACAATTTTTAGGGCCTTCCTCCGACACCGCCTGGTGTAGAGGTCCTGGATGGCAGGCAGCTTAGCCCCAGTAATGTACTGGGCCGTACACACTACCCTCTGTAGTGCCTTGAGGTCGGAGGCCGAGCAATTTCCGTACCAGGCAGTGATGCAATCGATATTGCAGCTGTAGAACCTTTTGAGGATCTGAGCATCTATGCCAAATCTTTTTCGTTTCCTGAGGGGGAATAGGCTTTGTTGTGCCCTCTTTACGACTGTCTTGGTGTGTCTGGAACATTCTAGTTTGTTGGTGATGTGGACACCAAGGAACTTGAAGCTCTCAACCTGTTCCACTACAGCCCCGTCGATGACAATGGGGGTGTGCTTGGTCCTCCTTTTCCTGTAGTCCACAATCATCTCCTTAGTCTTGGTTACGTTGAGGGATAGGTTGTTATTCTGGCACCACCCGGCCAGGTCTTTGACCAGGCCTACCACTGTTGTGTCGTCTGCAAACTTAATGATGGTGTTGTAGTTGTGCCTGGCCATGCAGTCGTTGGTGAACAGGGAGCACAGGAGTGGACTGAGCACACAACTCTGGGGGGCTCCAGTGTTGAGGATCAGCATGGCAGATGTGTTGCTACCTACCCTCACCACCTGGGGGCGTCCTGTCAGGAAGTCCAGGCAGAGGGAGGTGTTTAGCCCCAGGATCGTAGTGATGAGCTTTGAGGGTACTATGGTGTTGAACGCTGAGCTGTGGACAATGAATAGCATTCTCACATAGGTGTTCCTTTTGTCCAGGTGGGAAAGGGCAGTGTGGAGTGCAATAGAGATTGCATCATCTGTGGATCTGTTGTTTGCAGTGGAAACCATGATATGGCTATGCCCATTATATAACAGACCTCTGTTCAAATGTATGTGTATTTGATTATGTGTTATTTAAAAACGTATTTTATGAGTATTTGAGTATTTTCAAATAATGTGGCCCGAATCAACTACTTCTAATTCAGTATTGAAATTCTTCTGTTTTCAAGTAACAAATATCCACGTGTCTTTGAAAGTGAAATTCCCTAAATAGTATTTTAAACCATGCCTGTTATATAATCATTACATAAATGGATTGTCATTTTTCTCTTGTGGAGAATAATGACAACACAATAACCAAACAACGTGCCTTCAGAAAGTATTCACACCCCCTGACTTTTTCCACATTTTGTTTTTTTATAGCCTGAATTTAAAATTGATACAAATTTGATTTTGTGCCACTGGCTTACACACACTTTTTCAATTTAAATTATTATACAAAATTATTGCAACCAATAGAATGTTGTATACATGGGGGATACAACCATCCCAGCTCTGCAGATTTAGCTGCAAAGATACAGAATCAGTAGATCATTTTTTGATACTGTCCATGTGTACAGTGCCTTCGGACATTATCAGTCCACTTGACTTTTTCCACATTATGTTACATTACAGCCTTTGAAAAAAATGTGATTAAATTTTTTTCCCCTCAACAATGTGCACACAATACCCCATAATGACAAAGCAAAAACAAGTTTTTAGAAATTTATGACACTTATGTAAATATTACATTTACATAAGTATTCAGACCCTTTACTCAGTACTTTGTTGTAGCACCTTTCGCAGCGATGACAGCATCGAGTCTTCTTGGACATGACACTACAATCTTGGCACACCTGTAGTTGGGGAGTTTATCCCATTCCTCTCTGCGGATCCTCTCAAGCTCTGTCAGGTTGGATGGGGAGCGTTTCTGCACAGCTATTTTCAGGTCTCTCCAGAGATGTTAGATCGGGTTCAAGTCCGTGCTCTGGCTGGGCCACTCAAAGACATTCAGAGACTAGTCCTTGGCTGTGTGCTTAGGATCGTTGTCCTGTTGGAAGGTGAACCTTTGCCCCAGTCGGAGGTCCTGAGTGCTCTGGAGCAGGTTTTCATCAAGGATCTCTATACTTTGCTCTGCTCATCTTTCCCTCGACTCTAAACACACAGCCAAGACAATGCAGGAGTGGCTTCGGGACAAGTCTCTGCATATCCTTGAGTGGCCCAGCCAGAGCCCGGACTTAAACCCGATCGAACATCACTGGAGAGACCTGAAAATAGCTGTGCAGCGACAGTCCCCATCCAACCTGGCATAGCTTGAGAGGATCTTCAGAGAAGAAAGGGAGAAACTCCCTTTACAAGTGTGGCACGATTGTAGCGTCATACCCAAGAAAACTCGAGACTGTAATCACTGTCAAAAGTGCTTCAACAAAGTACTGAGTAAAGGGTGTGAATACTTACAGTATGTAAATGTCATATTTCAGTTTTTATACGACATTTTTTTCTAAAATGTCTAAAAATCTGTTTTTGCTTTGTCATTATGCGGTAGTCTGTGTAGATTGATGAGGGAAAAAATGGTTTAATAATTTTAGAATAAGGATGTAATGTAACAAAATGAGAAAAAAAGGGGTCTGAATACTTTTCAAATGCACTGTCTTACCATGGCGACATGGGATGTTCCTGAGTGGCCTATTTACAGTTTTGATTTAAAGGTGATTCAGGGGTGTGAATACTTATGTAAATTAGATATTTCTGTATTTCATTTTCAAGACATTTGCTAACATTGAGCGTAGATGGGTGAGATTTAAAAAAAATCCACTTTGAATTCAGGCTGTAGTACAACAAAATGTGGAATAAATCAAAGGGTATGAATACTTTCTGAAGGCACTGTATGGTATTAACATAACAAAGGAACAGGCATTTTTACATGAGTTTGTTTTGACATTATCTACTTGTCGTAGCATCACAAAATGGAGCCAAGGAGAGGGCGGCTGATGAGAGCCACAGCTCATACGCACTGGGCCACCCACATGGCAAATCTAGATTAAAAGTGGATAAGCTGACAGAGAGAGAGAGAGATTTAGTTAGAGAGGGTGTGTATGTGTGAGTGAGAGAGAACCAGAGAGAGAGAGGGAGATAGAAATAGAGATTGAGAGATATAGCGATAGAGGGGGGAGAGACAGATAGCTCAACTTGATTAAGGTTGAAAGGCAAGCTTTAGTGAAACAGTGTCCGCAGGGTACGCAGAGTGGAGAGGCGGTATGTATATGTGTGCGAGCCTGTGCGTAAATCTGTGTGTGTTCTGGATTGGGTAGATAAAGCTTGAGAGAGATGCGGGCGGTCCATCAGCTAGCTGTAACAGGGGGCAGATGGTCCATTGGTGTACAGCTGGGGATAACAGGGGGCACATGGGCCATTGGTGTACAGCTGGGGGTAACAGGACAGATGGGCCATGGGTGTACAGCTGGGGATAACAGGGGGCACATGGGCCATTGGTGTACAGCTGGGGGTAACAGGGCAGATGGTCCATTGGTGTACAGCTGGGGATAACAGGGGGCACATGGGCCATGGGTGTACAGCTGGGGATAACAGGGCAGATGGGCCATGGATGTACAGTTGGGGGTAACAGGGCTTAGATGGCCCTTGGTGTACAGCTGGGGGTAACACGGGGCAGATGGGCCATGGATGTACAGCTGGGGGTAACAGGGCATAGATGGCCCTTGGTGTACAGCTGGGGATAACACGGGGCAGATGGACAATGGATGTACAGTTGGGGGTAACAGGGCTTAGATGGCCCTTGGTGTACAGCTGGGAGTAACAGGGCATAGATGGCCCTTGGTGTACAGCTGGGGGTAACAGGGCAGATGGTCCATTGGTGTACAGCTGGGGATAACAGGGGGCACATGGGCCATTGGTGTACAGCTGGGGGTAACAGGACAGATGGGCCATGGGTGTACAGCTGGGGATAACAGGGGGCACATGGGCCATGGGTGTACAGCTGGGGATAACAGGGCAGATGGGCCATGGGTGTACAGCTGGAGGTAACAGGGCATAGATGGCCCTTGGTGTACAGCTGGGGGTAACACGGGGCAGATGGGCCATGGATGTACAGCTGGGGGTAACAGGGCATAGATGGCCCTTCGTGTACAGCTGGGGGTAACAGGGCAGATGGGCCATGGATGTACAGCTGGGAGTAACAGGGCATAGATGGCCCTTGGTGTACAGCTGGGGATAACACGGGGCAGATGGACCATGGATGTACAGTTGGGGGTAACAGGGCTTAGATGGCCCTTGGTGTACAGCTGGGGGTAACAGGGCAGATGGGCCATGGGTGTACAGCTGGGGATAACAGGGGGCACATGGGCCATTGGTGTACAGCTGGGGGTAACAGGGCAGATGGTCCATTGGTGTACAGCTGGTGATAACAGGGGGCACATGGGCCATGGGTGTACAGCTGGGGATAACAGGGCAGATGGGCCATGGGTGTACAGCTGGGGGTAACAGGGCATAGATGGCCCTTGGTGTACAGCTGGGGGTAACACGGGGCAGATGGGCCATGGATGTACAGCTGGGGGTAACAGGGCATAGATGGCCCTTGGTGTACAGCTGGGGGTAACAGGGCATAGATGGCCCTTGGTGTACAGCTGGGGGTAACAGGGCAGATGGTCCATTGGTGTACAGCTGGGGATAACAGGGGGCACATGGGCCATGGGTGTACAGCTGGGGATAACAGGGCAGATGGACCATGGGTGTACAGCTGGGGATAACACAGGGCAGATGGGCCATGGATGTACAGTTGGCGGTAACAGGGCTTAGATGGCCCTTGGTGTACAGCTGGGGGTAACACGGGGCAGATGGGCCATGGATGTACAGCTGGGGGTAACAGGGCATAGATGGCCCTTGGTGTACAGCTGGGGGTAACACGGGGCAGATGGGCCATGGATGTATAGCTGGGGGTAACAGGGCGTAGATGGCCCTTGGTGTACAGCTGGGGGTAACAGGGCAGATGGGTCATGGATGTACAGCTGGGGGTAACAGGGCAGATGGGTCATGGATGTACAGCTGGGGGTAACAGGGCGTAGATGGCCCTTGGTGTACAGCTGGGGGTAACATGGCAGATGGGTCATGGATGTACAGCTGGGGGTAACAGGGCAGATGGGCCATGGGTGTACAGCTGTGTGCTCGATCCACCAGCCCCAGGCAGAAGTCTGCCAGAGGCCTATTAAATCGCTCTCCTTTAAAATGCGCCCCCAACTGACTTTCCATGCAAAGTATCTCCTCAACTAATTGATCCTCTTACTTTGGCTACAGTTATACAGTAGTCGTGTCTTTGAATATTGCAGGCAATATGTTCTTAGCTATAGGATGGATGGTATTTTCGACTCTCTCACAATTCCTGTTTAGTTGAAAATGGATAGTTGGTGGCAAATATTTATGCATTGTTATCTGTAGAACACTAATGGTGACAAGGCTTCAGACTTGGCACATACAAGAGCCATCATGTTCCCTGATTGGACCATTCATGTATTAGAGCCATCATGTTCCCTGATTGGACCATTCATGTATTAGAGCCATCATGTTCCCTGATTGGACCATTCATGTATTAGAGCCATCATGTTCCCTGATTGGACCATTCATGTATTAGAGCCATCATGTTCCCTGATTGGACCATTCATGTATTAGAGCCATCATGTTCCCTGATGGGATCATTCTGTGTTGACATGGATTGCCTGGGTAGTGGTCAGTAGGTAAAATGTTTTTGAAACCCACTGAAATTTGAAGGCAGTACCTGAACTTGTCCAACTGGAACAAGTTTTTAATTACAGATCATTTTCCTACAGTGTGCCTGTTACGAACATCGTTAGAATGAGACCAAGGTTCAGGGTGGTAGGCATACATTTTTTCTTTATTCAAAAGGACACCGAAAAACAACAAAATAAGCAAACGAACTTAAAGCTATATGCAGAGCAGAACGCAACTACACACAAACAATATCTCACAACTGAAGGTGGGAAAAAGGGCTGCCTAAGTATGATCCCCAATCAGAGACAACGATAGACAGCTGCCTCTGATTGAGAACCATACCCGGCCAACAAAGAAATAGACAAACTAAAATGCCCACCCAAATCACACCCTGACCTAACCAAATAGAGAAATAAAAAGGCTCTCCAAGGTCAGGGCATGACAGTGCCATGCTGAACACTACCCTGGTGAGTGAAGTGACCTTCTCTATACATGGGTAAGTAATGTGTTGGCATGGTGCAGTTCAACATACATGACTTGTCTGGTATCAAGAAGCCAATATGAGTCAAAATCCCCTTTAATTTCATACCTCCAAACTCTAGTGGCATATTAATGTTGACATGGCTCAATACCAGAGTACATTTTCTATTGACAGGAAAACAGCAAGATACATGAAACACTAGCAAGTATGTTATTAGGCATTCTGTCAACTGAGACACTCTACAACATGTCACTACTCTGTTGAACACGTTTTGATGAGTCATACAGTCCATTGATTTAGGTAAATCCATTGGGGATTTGTATGTAAACATTTTACATTCTATACATTTTCTGTGCATTTTACTATGTCAATCGATGTGTTAGATAAAATGAATGATAAGTATTTTCTGATTGGTATCAGTCAGAGAAAAGAGAAAAGCTCTCGTTATTGACTCTGGACCTATTACATTACCCTGCCAGTCGCTGGAATAAAAAGGAGGAATTCTCCACACAGAATGGAATCAAATATTTATATGGTCTTCAACAGCTGGTGAATTGCCATACTGTAAATTGAAGCCTTTTATTTCGCCATAACGGCCCTATACCATCATTGGGCATGAAATACCAATGATTCACTAGTAAATACATTGGTAGTGTTGCGCTGCAAAGTACCTTCTTTAAGGGCATAATGGTACATAACGTTTTCAATTGCCATTTTTCACTCTCTTGCTGCTTCTTTTAACCTTTAGAGAAATACCTTTTATGGAGATACAGACATTACCTCTTAGCCTTTCACTGTCAAACACTCTGCACATGTTATGTACTTCAGTGACTTGGCAGTAACTCATGAATATGAAATGTAACAGAAAAGCCAAATAGTCACTGCACTTTATGATAAAATAAACAGATTCCCAATAGTATCCTATTATTCTCAATAGCCACCTCAGCTAAGTGCTTCATACGGTAAAAATGGCTCATCTTTCTATGCATTTATAAGCCTTCGACATGAATACCGTCAATATTTGTAGCAGCGGCTGAGATTCCACTCATAAAAGTGAAATTGCTCTTGGTGTTATTACTCTGTTGACGAATGTTGATCTTGTTAACTTGATGCAAGTGTGACTGTGTGATATCTTACAGCTTTGTGTCTTTCTGTTTGTTGTTGTTTCAGCAGGATGGGATCCCAGGGAGTTTGCGGATAAAGGGTATGTCTCCATTTTTTTCTTCCCTTCTTCCCTTTACTTTCATGAATATTATTGTTGAGTCGACTATGAAACTGTTATTGGAGAGTTGTGTAAAACGGTTGACGAAACTAAACAGGTAGATAACACACATTTACACTGAATGAACTCAGTGCTAAGTGGGGCTAAGGGCCCTTCCTAAGATAATTGTTTAATTTGATTTAGAATTTTAGTGCCCCTTTAGGTATAAGTCAACAATTTGGACACACCTACTCATTCAAGGGTTTTTCTTTATTTTTTACTATTTTCTACATTGTAGAATAATAGTGAAGACATCAAAACTATGAAATAGCACATATTGAATCATGTAGTAACCAGAAAAGTGTTAAACCATTTAAAATGTATTTTATATTTGAGATTCTTCAAAGTAGCCACCCTTTGCCTTGATGACAGCTTTGCAAACTTTTGTCATTCTCTCAACCAGCATCACCTGGAATGATTTTCCAACAGTGGAGTTCCCACATATCAAATCTAAAATGTATTTATATAGCCCTTCGTACATCAGCTGATATCTCAAAGTGCTGTACAGAAACCCAGCCTAAAACCCCAAACAGCAAGCAATGCAGGTGTAGACGCACGGTGGCTAGGGAAAAACTCCCTAGAAAGGCCAAAACCTAGGAAGAAACCTAGAGAGGAACCAGGCTATGTGTGGTGGCCAGTCCTCTTCTGGCTGTGCCGGGTGGAGATCATAACAGAACATGGCCAAGATGTTCAAATGTTCATAAATGACCAGCATGGTCAAATAATAATAATCACAGGCAGAACAGTTGACCCAAAACACATATGCTGAGCACTTGTTGGCTGCTTTTCTTTCACACTGCGGTCCAACTCATCTCAAACCATCTCAATTGGGGTGCGGTCGGGGGATTGTGGACGCCAGGTCATCTAATGCAGCACTCCATCACTCTCCTTCTTGGTCAAATAGCCCTACACAGCCTGGAGGTGTGTTTTGGGTCATTGTCCTGTTGAAAAACAAATGATAACCCCACTAAGTGCAAACCAGATGGGATGGCGTAACACTGCAGAATGCTGTGGTAGCCATGGAAATCCACTAGTCATTCTAAAAGGGTTCTATTTTTGTGCATGTACAGGTAGAACATGAGTCAAACCGCTGAACATGACTGAAGTGAATCTACTCCCACTGCATTGCATGAAAGAGACTAGCCTCTCTCCCGTCAAATAGATTAGCCATTCTGTTATCAAAAAGACTAGCCTCTCCGCCATCAAATAGACTAGCCTCTCTGCCATCAAAGAGTCCAGCCTCTCTGCCATCAAAGAGACTAGCATCTCTGCCATCAAATAGACTAGCCTCTCTGCCATCAAAAAGTCTAGCCTCTCTGCCATCAAAGAGTCCAGCCTCTCTGCCATCAAAGAGACTAGCATCTCTGCCATCAAAGAGACTAGCCTCTCTGCCATCAAAGTGGATGTCTGTCATTCACTGCAGTGTTGACCCCTCTCATCTCTTTGAGGAGGGAAGGTGTGAAGAGAAAGCCAGAGGATTTGATTCTCAGGGAATGAGTTTATCTTTCATATCCTGCTAAGGATCCTCAAAAAATGGTAGAATATTATGAGCAGACCAAATAAAGGATTACCATCACAGATAATTATATACATGATTCATTATTTGATGGGCTATTTAATCTTCTGTCTTATAATGATACTTGGTAACACTTTAGGCTACTGGTATAAGGCTTTGCTACTTGTTGTTAACATTTTGACTTATTCTGATGTAGTACAGCAGGGCTTACATCGTCAACCCAGTCAAAATGGCTGTTATTTAATCAGGAACATTAGACAATCCCGAGGTCTTATAAACGTGTAATACCTGCTTCTGAAAAGTGTCACCAATACTTTCAATGTTATTATACATACTCATACATCTCAAGCCCACTGTTTTTGGTACATTACTTATTATGCTTTGCTGGAAATGTCAATAGATAAGAGGCCAACACTTAGAGATTGAATGTAGTACCTCTAATATCTCCTGTGTACACCCTAAGCTGGCACCTACCTGCCCACAACAATACCCTGGCACCTAACTGCCCACACCCTAAACTGGCACCTAACTGCCCACACCCTAACGTGGCCCCTAACTGCCCACACCCTAACCTGGCACCTAACTTCCCACACCCTAACGTGGCACCTAACTGCCCACACCCTAACCTGGCACCTACCTGCCCACACCATTACCCTGGCACCTAACTGCCCACACCCTAACCTGGCACCTAACTGCCCACACCCTAACCTGGCACCTACCTGCCCACACCATTACCCTGGCACCTAACTGCCCACACCCTAACCTGGCACCTAACTGCCCACACCCTAACCTGGCACCTAACTGCCCACACCCTAACCTGGCACCTAACTGCCCACACCCTAACCTGGCACCTAACTGCCCACACAATTACCTTTGCATCTAACCACCCACACCATTACCCTGGCACCTAATCACCCACAACATTACCCTGGCACCTAACTGCCCACACGCTAAACTGGCACCTAACTGCCCACACCCTAACCTGGCACCTAACTGCCCACACCCTAACCTGGCACCTAACTTCCCACACCCTAACGTGGCACCTAACTGCCCACACCCTAACCTGGCACCTACCTGCCCACACCATTACCCTGGCACCTAACTGCCCACACACTAACCTGGCACCTAACTGCCCACACCCTAACCTGGCACCTACCTGCCCACACCCTAACCTGGCACCTAACTGCCCACACCCTAACCTGGCACCTAACTGCCCACACCCTAACCTGGCACCTAACTGCCCACACAATTACCCTTGCATCTAACCACCCACACCATTACCCTGGCACCTAATCACCCACACCATTACCCTGGCACCTAAACGCCCACACCATTACCCTGGCACATAACTGCCCACACCATTACCCTGGCACCTGACCACCCACACCATTACCCTGGCACCTAACTGCCAACACAATGCCCTGGCAACCTAACCACTGACACCATTACCCTGGCACCGAACCAGTGACACCAATTACCCTGGCACCTAACTGCCCACACCATTAGCCTGGCACCTAACCACCAACACCAATACCTGGCACCTAACTGCCAACACCATTACCCTGGCACCTAACCACCCACCAATATGGCATGAGGCAATTCAGAACGCAATAATGCACAATGACATATGTCTGAGTGCACTCCAACGTCCTGACAAATGTATCTCGTATGTCACTATGTCACCTTTGTAATGTGGAGACCCTTCAACATGTACGCACGCAGGCACGAGTGAACGCACCCACGCACGCACGCACGCACACACACACACACACACACACGCACACGCACACGCACACGCACATGCACACGCACGCACGCACGCACACACACACACACACAGAGAGACAGACAGACACACACACACACACACACACACACACACACACACACACACACACACACACACACACACACACACACACACACACACACACACACACACACACACACACACACACACACACACACACACGCACACACACACACAGAGACAGAGAGACAGATACACGCACACACACACACAGAGAGACAGACAGACAGATACACACACACACACTCAAATCTCAGCTAAAACACAAAAGTCAATGTCAGGAGGTAGAAAGGTGATGTGGTGACCAAGATGTCTGCCACTAAGCATTATGAAGGGTTGATAATGGATGTCTCACTGCCATTTTTTCTCTCCACCTCTGGAAGGTCAAAGCTGTAATTGTAGAGGGAGCATTATCATAAAGGGCGGACCCCAGCTGTCGGCTGAGATTCCGTTTAATCTACACCTCTCTGTAAGCAGGGAGAGGAGACTATGGATTGTTTTCAGCAAACTAATTTCAGGCCATGTAACAAGACAGCGTAAGTAAAAGAGATTCATAAATAATTAAACTATTGTAGCTTTCTCTTCAGAGGAAGGGTTGGGGGGGGGTTACACCCTGTGGCTGCAAGGAAAAGTTGTATTAATGGTTCATTGAAGTTATGAACACCTTACGTTTTACTTACTGCTATAGATAGTTGATTTCATTGGGCTATTAGAATATATTTTTTTTGTCAAATGTGTAGTCAAATCTCAAGGAATTAACCAAATGTGATGGTGACCTTATATGTCCTAGCTGCAGAATATTTTGAGACTTTTGAGACTTTTGAGATTCAACCCTCAGATCAGTAAGTTAACAGAAATTGTACAGACATAACATATTATTACAGTACACAAAGTGAGTTTCCATGCATGCTGTTTATCAAATGTAGACATATTTCTACATTTAGACATTGGTCACATAAAACAACTCAAACAGATCCAGAATCCAGCGGAACAGAAGCAAAAATGACTTTGAATGTCAGAATGGAAGAGACAAAGATGAACAGAATACACCCATCCCATTCCACAACTCAGCATAAATGAAATACCAAATGAAGTCTGGGGCCATAGCAACACCTCTTGCTGTTCGGCTCGGTACAAAATACCTTGGAATGTTGTTGGGGAAATGCTATTTGTTGGAGTAAATAGACTATTTCAATTTACAATATTGAATAGCTGGTGAAACAGACATTTAAAATATATATTATGTCCATTTGGTGCCACACTGAGCTACTATTTGGAACAAAAGTTTTTCGGAATTGGAAATTGCAGTTTTCTTCCGGAATAACAATCGCCTTCTATTTTGAATTCAATAGCAAACATAATTATCACATTGATGAAATTATTACTTTGTACACTCAGCACCCCCACCCCCACACCTACACCACCTCCCCACCCTACTTTGAATAATACAAAGGCAGTTAATACAATTATTTGCCCCCGCTATGGGACTGGGTTACACTTTTAATAACTTTTCACAGCAGTATATAAGAGCGGAACGTTAAACATTGTGCAATGCGCCGCACTTTCCACTGACAGACTTATTGGTGAAAGACTTCCTGTTGTTTCAATCATGACATAGTCACGTCCCATAGTCTCCCAACGAGTTAGTATGTAATAGCTTTCATAAATCTTAATCAAGTTACGGGAATTAAGATTCACGGAATGTAATAGACTTTTAATAGAACTCCTTTTTGGAGAGAAATCAAGAAGAAATTGAGAAATCGCCTGAAGATATACTGAGAAGTAAAGAGGCCTCGGGAATAGTTGGACGACATAAGGTGCATGACATGCTACGTTTCTCATGGACAACAGTGACTCTTGACCGACGAAGCCTTAGTGGACAGGTGGGCTTGACCTAAATACAGTTGAATTCGGAAGTTTATATACATCTTAGCCAAATACATTTAAACTCAGTTTTTCACAATTCCTGACATTTAACCCTAGTAAAAATGCCCTGTCTTATGTCAGTTAGGATCACCACTTTATTTTAAGAATGTGAAATGTCAGAATAATAGCAGAGAGAATGATTTCTTTCAGCTTTTTTTCTTTCATCACATTCTCAGTGGGTCAGAAGTTTACATACACTCAATTAGTATTTGGTAGCATTGCCTTTAAATTGTTTCACTTGGGTCAAACGTTTTGGGTAGCCTTCCACAAGCTTCCCACAATAAGTTTGGTGAATTTTGGGCCATTCCTCCTGACCGAGCTGGTGTAACTGAGTCAGGTTTGTAGGCCTCCTTGCTCGCACACTCTTTTTCAGATCTGCCCACAAATTTTCTATAGGATTGAGGTTAGGGCTTACTGATGGCCACTCCAGTACCTTGACTTTATCATCCTTAAGCCATTTTGTCACAACTTTGGAAGTATGCTTGGGGTCATTGTCCATTTGGAAGACCCATTTGTGACCAAGCTTTAACTTCCCGACTGATGTCTTGAGATGTTGCTTCAATATATCCACATCATTTTACATTCCTCATGATGCCATCTATTTTGTGACGTGCACCAGTCCGTCCTGCAGCAAAGCACCCCACAACATGATGCTGCCACCCCCGTGCTTCATGGTTGGGATGGTGTTCTTCGGCTTGCAAGCATCCCCTTTTCCCTCCAAACATAACGATGGTCATTATGACCAAACAGTTCTATTTTTGTTTCATCAGACCAGAGGACATTTCTCCAAGAAGTTCGATCTTTGTCCCCATGTGCAGCTGCAAACCCTAGTCTGGCTATTTTATGGTGGTTTTGGAGCAGTGGCTTCTTCCTTGCTGAGCGACCTGTTTCCTCCAGTATCTTCACAAGGTCCTTTGCTGTTGTTCTGGGATTGATTTGCACTTTTGCACCAAAGTACGTTCATCTCTAGCAGACAGAACACGTCTAATTCCTGAGACATGGTATGACAGCTGCGTGGTCCCATGGTGGTCCCATACTTGCATACTATTGTTTGTACAGATTTACATGGTACCTTCAAACATTTGGAAATTGCTCCCAAGGATGAACCAGACTTGTGGAGGTCTACAATGTTTTTCTGAGGTCTTGGCTGATTTCTTTTGATTGTCCCATGATGTCAAGCAAATAGGCACTGAGTTTGAAGGTAGGCCTTGAAATACATCCACAGTTACACCTCCAATTGACTCAAATTATGTCAATTAGCCAATCAGAAGCTTCTAAAGCCATGAAATAAATGTCTCTTATTTGCCAAGCTGTTTAAAGGCACAGTCAACTTAGTGTATGTAAACGTCTGACCCACTGGAATTGTGATACAGTGAATTATAAGTGAAATAATCTGTCTGTAAACAATTGTTGGAAAAATTAATTGTGTCATGCACAAAGTAGATGTCCTAACGGACTTGCCAAAGCTATAGTTTGTTAACAAAGAAATTGTGGAGTGGTTGAAGAATGAGTTTTAGTGACTCCAACCTAAGTGTATGTAAACTTCCGACTTTAACTGTACATGTTAATGCTGCCTCAAGAGAGTTTGTAATCTTTATCTATCATATACGCACGGTAGCCCAAACTGTAGATGCACTTGAAAAAGCCTTGTGAATGACCCCATCGACTCCTAATGGTCTTGTGGGAGCCATATTTGTGGTCACTCAGACGAATGGTACAGTGGGTACCATTCATAGTAGGCAAAAAGTCACCATCATCAGAACAATTCAACAAAAATACGATTTAACTGAAATTTCCTCATTTACATTTATATTGTAACTCCAGGAAAGGCTCCACTCTACATAAGAAAAGTCAATATTTGCATTTGCTGAATATTCATGGCCGTGAATCCTGTGTACAGGAGGGACTGCACACTTTTTCTAAGGTAATGTGTATAATTTTTGGCCAACAACAGAGATGTATGGTCTTAAACGAGGTGAAACAAATCTAATTGAGATTCATTATCAATACTCTCAGTGATCCACAAAGATCAGTGGTACTTACAATGGAGGGCATGATGAAGGAAGGTCAACACAGTTGACTGAAGGTCAACACAGTATTTGTAGAAGGAGCATTATTAGCATTGAAGGACGGCCCTAGCTCTTGGCCAAAATTCTCCTCTTTAATGCATTCTTTATCTAGGCACCAAGAGTGGATCAGCAGTGGATCAGGACTGGATCAGGATTCAAGCTTTAAAATGAGTTCTTAAGTAGCTCAACTTATCTACACAACTCCGTGGCTGAGAGGGCGAGAATCAAGTTCCCGTAATTCCACAGTGGTTTAGACGAAAGTCTATTCATAAGCATTCCTCAAGAGGAAATATCTAATTTTGCTCTCTCCAAAGTTTGATTAGAATTGCGACGAAGACGGTAGTGCAAGTATCTAATCCAGGGTATCACAAACTCGGTCCTGGGGCTCCCCATGGGTGTACGTTTTGGTTGTTGCCCTACCACTACACAGCTGATTCAGATAATCAAAGCATGATTATGAGTTGGTTATTTGAATCAGCTGTGTAGTGAAAAAAAACTAAACGTGCACCCGGGGAGGGGGCTGAGTTTTGGAACCACTGATATAAGCAATTGTGTTGTGGTGAAATAAAAAATAGGAAGATGTACAAAGACCTTGGGCCTGGAGAGATGAATAATGCTCTTAGGGTTGTAACTCCTAAGAGTTCCCCCTGATTATGCTCCTCACATTATTTGTGATTATTATCAGGTCGCCTACCGAACATACATTTCTTATTTTATTTTATTTATTTTGCCTTTATTCAACCAGGTAGGCCAGTTTGCAATTGTGATAGATAAAGATAAAGCAAAGCAGTGCGACACAAACAACATAGAGTTACACATGGGATAAACAAACATACAGTCAATAATACAATAGAAAAATCTATATACAGTGTGTGCAAATGAGGTAAGATTGGGGAGTTATAAATAGGCAATAAATAGGACATTGTGGCGAAATAATTACAATTTATCATTAACACTGGAGTGATAGATGTGCAGCAGATGAATGTGCAAATAGAGATACTGGGGTGCAAAGGAGCAAAACAATAAATAACAATATGGGGATGAGGTAGTTGGGTGGGCTATTTACAGATGGTGCTTAAAGTTGGTGCTTAAAGTTAGTGAGGGAGATATGAGTCTCCAGCTTCAGTAATTTTTGCAATTCGTTCCAGTCATTGACAGCAGAGAACTGGAAGAAAAGGCGCCAAAGGGGGAGTTGGCTTTGGGGATGACCAATCAAATATACCTGCTGGAGCGGGTGCTACGAGTGGGTGTTGCTATGGTGACCAGTGAGTTGAGATAAGGAATTATAGATAACCTGGAGCCAGTGGGCTTGGCGACGAATATGAAGCGAGGGCCAGCCAACGAGAGCATACAGGTCGCAGTGGTGGGTAGTATATGGGGCAATGGTGAAAAAATGGATGGCACTGTGTTAGACTACATCCAATTTGCTGAGTAGAGTGTTGGAGGCTATTTTGTAAATGACATCGCCAAAGTCAAGGATCGGAAAGATTGTCAGTTTTACGAGGGTCTGTTGGTCAGCATGAGTGAAGGAGGCTTTGTTGTGAAATAGGAAGCCGATATAATTTTGGATTGGAGATGCTTAATGTGAGTCTGGAAGGAGAGTTTACAGTCTAACCAGACACCTAGGTATTTGTAGTTGCCCACATATTCTAAGTCAGAACCATCCAGATTAGTGATGCTAGACGTGTGGGCGGGCAGGTACGGGCAGCGATCGGTTGAAGAGCATGCATTTAGTTGTACTTGCATTTAAGAGCAGTTGTAGGCCACAGAAGGAGTGTTGTATGGCATTGAAGCTCATCTGGAGGTTTGTTAACACAGTGTCCAAAGAAGTGCCAGAAGTATTCAGAATGAACACACCGACACAGACACACACAAAATGTGACATTCAGCATGTTCTTGTGTTCATTTCACACACTATTACTAGCTGTTCTAATTCGAAAAACAAAACCCCATCCTCAAATTAACTAATTCCACATCATAATATGAACACATTGCTGGGACATCTGTTTCTGTCCACTTCACCAGAAAACCAAGGGTCAAAAAGGCAAAAATAACAACTGTACCAAACCCCCCCCAAGATATCTTATATCAACAGACACACGATGTGGCTAGCTGCCACCAGCAAGACAGCTTAATGTTATGTGAATTAGCGCTGGGAGTTGACAATTAGTCAAGCGTGGTGCGCTGTGACAAATAGGTCCGTTTACTGAGATGCTATGAGAGATGCATTCTAATGCGTACCCTATTCACTGATGAGGCCAAGGAGAGTAATGGGACGGAAAGTTACATCCTTGATGAGTGAACGTGCAGTTGGATGGCACAAACAGCACCTTAACACTCCAACACTGTGCTTCAGTCTAGCACAGGGGACTAATGCTCACTTGCAGCCAATTGATTGGCTGAGCACTCTTGGCTAGGTTTAGCTTCTTGTGGCAACAGCAGTACTTTCCTGTTGAATACCTACATGTCACCATGTTTCTGTTCAGGCTTCACTTGTGAGCTACATCGAGAGGAACCCAAAGGCCTGTGTGATGGAGTCATTTATGTGGAAGGGGGACATCAAGGTTTAAAATGTTTTTGAGTGTGCTTTAAATGGTGGCCAAAACTTTTGCACCTCAAATAGTAACTTACGAAATGTTGAAAATATGTTTATGCAGCCCCAGCAAAGGCAAGACATTGTCACAATGTTGCAATTACTGTGGTGGTGGTCAGGATGAGACGGACTCAACAACACCTTTTCAAAGCATAAGCTTAGGTGCCAACGCAAATTACAAAAACGTCCTAGCCCACAACCTTGTACAACATCGGGCACTATTGGCAAATGTTGAGCAACAACCTTGTAACAAAGCTCCAATGTCCTCCAATGTAACATTGTGACGACCTATTGGCTGCATTCCTAGCAATGTTGTGTTAGCAGAGAAAAAGCATAAAGTATTTGGGAATCATTCTCCAATAGGGAGGTATAGACATATCCAAGTTATTGAGGATTTGCACAGATGCATCACACTGATTTAAATTAAGAATTTTAAGTGAAGAATCTATCCCTCATAACAGTAGCAAAGCTTTTATGCATATATGCCTTTTAACCATTCCAAATATTACATGAGGTACCTATATTGAACAGCGTCTTAACTGTTGGGAGTCACTCAGATCAGCGCAAGTCAGTAACAGCCCAGAGGAAAAATATTTTGCTCAGAGTGGTCTTTTCTTCATCTCTGAAGAAATATAGGAGATATCAATTTTGCATGATTTTGTAATCACATATCTGAACTGTTTCTCATAATGAATTCTTGAGACTTTCATGAGACAAAGTGAAAAGTTCCTTGCGAAATGCCTGGGGGATCTGTTTTAAAAGGGGTCAGTCAGAACATACCAGCTTATAACTGGTACAAACTATACCACCAGACCTAGTAAAACTCCCTATGGATGCAGCTAAACCCACAGGAAAGGTGTACTCTAATCATTGGGAAGCAAGTACAGGGAGTAAATTTATTAAATGAACGAACATAGAACATAACAAGAAATACGAGTAGCGTACAGACATCAAACATATAAACAGAAAGAATAACACCTCGCCAAAGGCAAGAAACAAGGATTTCTTTGCTTTTTTACTGGTGACGTCAGGGCCAAGGCGGCTGCCGAAGCAACCTGGGATGCCTTAGCTGGCTTGTCAGACTCCCGTGCCTCAGCTGGCTCGATAGGTTCGCAAGCATTGGTTGGCTTTGCAGGCTTCCATTGCCAAAGCTACCAGGGATGCCTCAGCTAGCTTCCATGCCTCAGCTGGCTCGACAGCTTCTCAATCTACCGGAGATGCCTCAGCTAGCTTCCATGCCTCAGCTGGCTCGACAAGCTCTCAAGCCTCGGTTGGCTCAACTGGCTCCCATGCCTCAGCCGGCTCGTCAGGCTCACATGCCTCGGCCGGTTCAACTGGTTCCCGTGCCTCAGCTGCCTCAGCAGAAGCGACCGGTCCGCTACTGGTCCTCAGGACCGTCCCTCTAGTCGGCGTCCTGCGGCAGGAGCCGCGCGTCAGGGTGGGGGTACTGCCACGTCTACTCCTGCTCCTCCTCTCTGGCGCTCATTGTCACCATTTTACTCATTATTACGCACACCTGTCACCATCGTTATGTGTACCTGCACCTCATGAGACTCACCTGGACTCCCTCACCTTTTGTTATTGTTTCTGATTGCGTTATTTATTATTGTTTCTGTTTATTTTTTCATGTCTGTACTCTACTTGTGTTTCTTGTTTTGTTCCATGTTTGTTTATTTATTAATTCACTCCCTGTACTTGCTTCCTGATTCTTAGTGTGCACGTTACAAACTTACATTATTTATAAGGGTTGTCACAATGCCAAAATATTACCAACAAAACAATGCCAAGTCAAAGAATCAAAACTTCACTGATACTACTGTTACTGATATTCACATCTCCTATCAATATAACACGGAATTTTACCTTGCGCTATTCACAAATGTTATACGCCTGTGGTAGCTATTGTGGTTGTATGTATGAGTGGTGGTTACGGTGTCTGCTGTGGTTGTGTGAGTGGTGGCTATTGTGTCTGCTGTGGTTGTGTGAGTGGTGGTTATTGTGTCTGCTGTGGTTGTGTGAGTGGTGGTTACGCTGTCTGCTGTGGTTGTGTGAGTGGTGGTTATTATTTCTGCTGTGGTTGTGTGAGTGGTGGTTACGCTGTCTGCTGTGGTTGTGTGAGTGGTGGTTATTGTGTCTGCTGTGGTTGTGTGAGTGGTGGTTATTGTGTCTGCTGTGGTTGTGTGAGTGGTGGTTACGCTGCCTGCTGTGGTTGTGTGAGTGGTGGTTATAGTGTCTGCTGTGGTTGTGTGAGTGGTGGTTATAGTGTCTGCTGTGGTTGTGTGAGTGGTGGTTACGCTGTCTGCTGTGGTTGTGTGAGTGGTGGTTATAGTGTCTGCTGTGGTTGTGTGAGTGGTGGTTATTGTGTCTGCTGTGGTTGTGTGAGTGGTGGTTATAGTGTCTGCTGTGGTTGTGTGAGTGGTGGTTATAGTGTCTGCTGTGGTTGTGTGAGTGGTGGTTACGCTGTCTGCTGTGGTTGTGTGAGTGGTGGTTATAGTGTCTGCTGTGGTTGTGTGAGTGGTGGTTATAGTGTCTGCTGTGATAGGGCCTTGAGGAGGTGCATGGAGGTTCGAGTAACGGGTAGCTTTGTATGCCACGACTGAGAAGGTGACAGTAGAGGAGGAGGAGGACAACATGTCTAGTTGAATAAAATAAAATAAAAATGTCCTGGAGAGGATAGCCACTACTGGTCAACGGCCCAGCACTCTATCCAACATGTCTGACAGAAACATTGTGACAAAAAGAGGATTTAGATCAAACATTGAATATTGTGATCCTAATGAATAGAAAAACGTTATTTATGTAATAACAACAATGTGGATAATTGCTCAACTCTACCTGAGCGGTTATGCTAGTGTCTCTAGCCTTCCACAATTTTCAAATGTTCTGGCTGAACAGCGTCTGTACGTAATAGAACATGAGTTTGTCATAGAAGAACTACGTCTCTGCCTACGTCACCATCTTATCCGCTTGAATAAAATACTAAATAGTATCTAGCAAGATGGAGATCAGAGAGGTTATTTTTAATGAGTGCATTTCGCAAGTGGCTAGTTTACATCAACTACCTTCACTAAAATCACTGTCAAAGGTTTTTTCTGCAAACTTTGGTTTCGAATCACAACGTTCTGGCATTATCTGCCTCATTATTTGTTGGGAGAGTTGTCTGTATGAAGAGGACCCACCTAAAGGACGCACCACGGAACAAATGTATTTCCCTTTTTGAAGATGCCGAAATAGTCTGTCATTAAAACCAGACCCTAGTGACTTGCCTAGTGTCAGCTTTTCAAGACTTCTGTTATGCCATAACCTCATTAATGTTTTTTTTTTTTACTAAGACCCCAAAAATGTCGCCCCAACATGGTGCAGGGTGTTTCAATTCTAATTCAAAATAACTTTCATTTCCTGGGAGGGAACGTCATGTGTGGTGACATGACAGACTGACCTGGCAACAGCGTAGCCCGAGTCCTGTGAGTACGGAGTCCCGGAGCAAGGTTTGTAGGGTGTTCCTCCTCCCAGGGAGGAAGCAGAAGAGCCTAGGGTGTGTCTAGACGCTGTTCACTGAAGCTTGTGTCTACCGACAGAGCACGGGGGGGGGGTGCTCCTGGGGTGACTGCCAGCATCCCTGCAGTCAAGCCAGCTATCTCAGAAGACAGCCTCTGACTGATATCTGAAGACTGCACAGAAACAATGAGAGGGGAGAAGATTTGATACATTTCACAAAAGCAGGCAATGAGTGTCTGAAGCATGAGGGACCATAAAGGTAAATTGTGACTACATATGAAAATGGAAGTTGGATGGTTGTGATGAGCCTCGGAGAGTGTACCGTGTCGGGTTGTTTGGGAGCTGGGGGTTGAACCTACTCGGTCAGGGCCTCCTGTAGGCACAGTCTGGGGTGTGTAGGAGCCACTCGTCAGGCCGTAATATTTAGACCTCTGCTGGCCTGCAGATACACACATAAACATGTGCACAAACATTCCCGATCACGCCGGAGGAGAGGGCTGCCGTCTTATCGGCTCTCAACCAATCATGCTATTTTATTAGTTTTTTTCGAGTTGTTCGTAACTTGTTTTGTACATAATGTTGCTGCTACTGTCTCTCATGACCGAAAAGAGATTCTGAAGATCAGAACAGCGATTGCTCCCTGCTCCCTGATTGCTCCCTGCTCCCTGGAAGAAGAGTTCTTCTTCAATGAGTCAAACGTGAGGGATATTCTACTACAGAAACCCGACCAGGCCCAGATCCCTGTGATTGGCTGGAGATGGAAACTGAGATTTAATGGAAAAAGATCCTGGTGCCTTGTGAGGATCAGGCGTGATGAGTGGCTAATCTGGCCTTGCCTTCCGTCTTTCTCGCTAATGTTCAATCGCTAGAAAATAAATGCGAAGAGCTGAAAGAATATGGCACCACAACAAACTTGCCAAGAGAGGGCCGCCCATCAAAACACACAGACCAGGCAAGGAAGGCATTAATCAGAGAGGCATCAGAGACCAAAGATAAATCAAATCAAATCAAATGTATTTATAAAGCCCTTCTTACATCAGCTGGTATTTCAAAGTGCTGTACAGAAACCCAGCCTATAACCCCAAACAGCAAGCAATGCCGGTGTAGAAGCACGGTGGCTAGGAAAACCCCCCTAGAAAGGCCAGAACCAGGCTATGAGTGGTGGCCAGTTCTCTTCTGGCTGTGCCGATTGGAGATTATAACAGAACATGGACAAGATGTTCAAATGTTCATAGATGACCAGCCGGGTCAAATAATAATAATCATAGTGGTTGTCGAGAGTGCAACAGGTCAGCACCTCAGGAGTAAATGTCAATTGGCTTTTCATAGCCAATCATTCAGAGTATCTCTATCACTCCTGCTGTCTCTAGAGAGTTGAAAACAGCAGGTCTGGGACAGGTAGCACGTACGGTGAACAGGGCAGGGTTCCATAGCCGTAGACAGAACAGTTGAAACTGGAGTTGAAACTGGAGCAGCAGCACAGGGGGGGATAGTTATGCAAGTTTTCAGTTTTGTTGTCTTATTTCTTGTTTGTTTCACAATAAAACATATTTTGCATCTTCAAAGTGGTAGGCATGTTGTGTAAATTAAATGACACCAACCCCCCAAATCCTTTTTAATTCCAGGTTGTAAGGCAACAAAATAGGAAAAATGCCAAGGGGGTGTATACTTTCACAAGCCACTGTAAACACTCTATCGGCAGGACAGGACTGCATTCTCTGGTAAGACACGGGCGGGGGCCTATCCATTTATGTGAACAAACGCTGGTGCACGATATCTATGGAAGTCTAACAGTTTTGCTGAAAGAGTTTTCATCTGTATTTTTCGTAGCTGTCTACACACCACCACAGACCGATGCTGGCACTAAAACTGCACTCAATGAGCTGAATACCGCCATAAGCAAACAGGAAAACGCTCATCCAGAGGCTCCGCTCCTATTGGCCAGGGACTTTAATTCAGGGAAACTTAAATCAGTTTTACCTAATTTCTATCAGCATGTGCAATTTCTATCAGCATGTGCAACCAGAGGAAAAAATATATAATTCTAGACCACCTTTACTCCACACACAGAGATGGGTACAAAGCTCTCCTCGCCCTCCATTTGGCAAATCTGACCATAATTCTATCCTTGTTACGGTTTTCTTCCGTCGAAAGAGAGTCGGACCAAAATGCATCGTGGTAATTTTCATACATGTTTAATGACGAAGTAAAACGAACAATACAAAAACAACAAACGGAACGTGAAAACCTATACAGCCTATCTGGTGACAACTAACACAGAGACAGGAACAATCACCCACAAAACACTCAAAGAATATGGCTGCCTAAATATGGTTCCCAATCAGAGACAAAGATAATCACCTGCTTCTGATTATGAACCGCCTCAGGCAACCATAGACTTTCCTAGACAACCCTACTCAGCCACAATCCCAATACCTACTAAAACCCCAATACAAAAACACACCACAAAATAAACCCATGTCACACCCTGGCCTGACCAAATAAATAAAGAAAACACAAAATACTAAGACCAAGGCGTGACAGAACCCCCCCCCAAGGTGCGGACTCCCGGCCGCACACTTAAACCCATAGGGGAGGGTCCGGGTGGGCGACTGTCCACGGTGGAGGCTCCGGCTCGGGCCGTGGACCCCACTCCAACCGAGTCTTAGTCCCCCTGTAAACGCATCCTTTGATCGGCGACCCTCGCCGCCGACCTTGGCCTAATAACCCTCACCAAGGACCCCACTGGACTGAGGGGCAGTTCAGGACTGAGGTAGAAGCTCGGGACTGAGGGGAAGCTCGGGACTGAGGGGAAGCTCGGGACTGAGGGGTAGCTCGGGACTGAGGGGTAGCTCGGGACTGAGGGGAAGCTCAGCACTGAGGGGAAGCCCAGTACTGAGGGGAAGCCCAGTACCGAGAGGAAGCCCCGTACTGAGAGGAAGCCCCGTACTGAGAGGAAGCCCAGTACTGAGAGGAAGCTCAGGCAGGTAGTAGGCTCTGGCAGATCCTGATAGCGCTAAACAGGCGGGAGACTCCGGCAGCGCTGGAGAGGAGGAAGGCTCTGGCAGCGCTAAAAAGGCGAGGCGCACTGAAGGCCTGGTGTGTGGTGCTGGCACTGGTGGTACTGGGCCGAGGACACGCACAGGAAGCCTGGTGCGGGGAGCTGCCACCGGAGGACTGGTGTGTGGAGGTGGCACAGGATGGACCGGACCGTGAAGGCGTACTGGAGAGCCTGAGAGCCGGACTGGCACAGGATGTGCAAGGCTAGGGAGGTGCACAGGAGGCCTGGTGCGTGAGGCTGGCACAATCCTCATCAGCCGACTAACACGCACCTCAGGACGAGTATGGAGCACTGACCTATGTGCCATCAAATCCCCGACATGCTCCGTCGGGCGAATATCTTGCATACTACGCCAAATCAACTGCTCTCTCTCTTCACTCTCCTCCAATTCTATTAACAGCCCCTCGAGTGTCTCCTCGTCTCCTCATCTCCCATCCGTGCACTCTCCTCCATTCTGTCCAATAATTCCTCGACCCTCTCAGACTCAGCCCTCAGCTTCGCCGATAGCTCCGATAACATCCCTGGCTCCTTACGGTAAACAGGGGGAGTTGGCTCAGGTCTGAACCCTGACTCTGCCACACTCTCCCTGAGCCCCCCCAATAATTTTTTGGGGCTGACTCTCGGGCTTCCTTCTGCACCGCCGTGCTTATCTCTTCGACTCCATTCTCCTATAGCCCTCTTCGCACTGCTCCAGCGAATGTCTATCTATGTCTATACCTGTCTATTTCCTCCCAAGTCGTATACTCTAAACTTCGTAGCTCCTGCTGCCGCTGCCTTTCACCACGCTGCTTGGTCCTGGTGTGGTGGGTGATTCTGTTACGGTTTTCTTCCGTCGAAAGAGAGTCGGACCAAAATGCAGCGTGGTAATTTTCATACATGTTTAATGACGAAGTAAAACCTACTAAAACCCCAATACAAAAACACACCACAAAATAAACCCATGTCACACCCTGGCCTGACCAAATAAAGAAAGAAAACACAAAATACTAAGACCAAGGCGTGACAATCCTCCTGATTCCTGCTTACAAGAAAAAATTAAAGCAGGAAGCACTAGTGACTCGGTCTATAAAAAAGTGGTCAGATGAAGCAGATGCTAAACTACAGGACTGCTTTGCTAGCACAGACTGGAATATGATCAGATTCAGAAATGCATTACAAAGAGAGTACGTTAGCACAAACCTAAGAGGTAAATGTTTCTGGTAGACACAAGGCACTTGATATTTATGCATCATATTGATTTCTCAGAGCATGATGCGAGGAGTTGTGCACAGGCACAGTATTGAGATTTCCATCCTAAATGCTCTTGTCTTTGAACCCCTGCAATGTCATTCTGGTCATGTCTGCTGAGTCCAGAATTAAACATGATCTGCATCTCATTATGAATGCATAGCAGGACGTTGCCCTTCAAGTGATGTACACTGGGGTCAACATATGTTGGGACCTTCAGATTAAACACAGGGCTAAATAAATCTAGTACCAACTGTATCCCAGTGAGAATTACTTCCTTTTCCCTTGTTCAGCATCTTGTTTACTTGACATCTTGCTGTTTCCTTCAAATCAAGGCAATTCCCCATACTGAAATTGCTCTGTGAGCTGTGAAGTTTGTACATAAACTATCCATTCAACTATGCAAATGTATCTGTCTATCTGTCTTTCTGACAATCATCCTCATTGCTATACAATACAGTTATGAATAATTAATGAAAAATGTAAAAGTGAAAGTTCCAAATATTTTATATACAGTACCAGTCAAATGTTTGGATACACCTTCTCATTCAAGGGTTTTTCTTTATTTGGACTATTTTCTACATTGTATAATAATAGTGAAGACATCTATGACTATGAAATAACTATGAAATAACACATATGGAATCATGTTGTAACCTGTCACGCCTTGGTCTTAGTATTTTGTGTTTTCTTTAATTATTTGTTCAGGCCAGGGTGTGACATGGGGTTATTGTATTTTCGTATTGGGGTTTGTAGTATTTGGGATCGCGGCTGAGTAGGGGTGTTGTATAGGCTTGGCTGCCTGAGGCGGTTCTCAATCAGAGTCAGGTGATTCTCGTTGTCTCTGATTGGGAACCGTATTTAGGTAGCCGGGGTTTCACTGTGTATTTCGTGGGTGATTGTTCCTGTCTCTGTGTAGTTTCACCAGATAGGCTGTAATTAGGTTTCACGTTCCGTTTGTTGTTTTGTATTTTGTATAGTTATTTCATGTGTCACTTTTTACATTAAAGTCATGAGTAACCACCACGCTGCATTTCGGTCCGACTCTCTTTCTACAAACGAAGAACGACGTTACAGAATCACCCACCACACTCGGACCGAGCAGCGTGTTAACAGGCAGCAGCGAAGGGAGGACGTTATGGACAGCAGAGGAATGGAGTATACGACGTGGGAAGAAATAGACAGGTGGGCGGCCGACCCAGAGAGAGTGCAGGAGCCCGCCTGGGATTCGCTGGAGCAGTGCAACGAGGGCTATAGGCGAATGGAGTCGAAAAGAAAGACACGGCGGCGCAGAGCGAAACCCGAAAGTCACCCCCAAATATTTATTGGGGGAGGGCTCAGGGAGAGAGTAGCAGAGTCAGGAGTCAGACCTGAGCCTACTCTCCCTGTTAATTGTGAGGAGCAGCAATATAAGGACTTCTGGTCTTGGGAGGAGATATTAGACGGAAAAGGACCCTGGGCTCAGCCTGGAGAATATCGCCGTCCCAAGGAAGAACTAGAGGCGGCTAAAGCGGAGAGGCGCTGGTATGAGGAGGCAGCACGGCGACGCGGATGGAAGCCCGAAAAGCAGCCCAAAAAAATTATTGGGGGGGGGGGCTTAAAGGGAATATGGCTATGCCAGGTAGGAGACCTGCGCAAACTCCCTGTGCTTACCGGTGGGCTAGAGAGACCGGGCAGACACCGTGTTATGCTATGGAGCGCACAGTGTTTCCAGTGCGGGTGCATAGCCCGGTGCGATTCATACCAGCCCTTCGTATTGGTCGGGCTAGAGTGGGCATCGAGCCAGGTAAGCTTGGGCAGGCTCGGTGCTCAAGAGCTCCAGTGCGCCTGCACGGTCCGGTCTATCCAGAGCCACCTCCACACACCAGTCCTCCGGTAACAGCTCCCCACACCAGGCTTCCTGTGCGTGTCCTCGCTCCAGTATCACCAGTGCCAGCACCATGCATCAGGCCTACAGTGCGCCTCGCCTCTCCTGTGCTGTCAGAGTCTCCCGCCTCTCCTACGCTGTCGGAGCCTATCTCCTCTCCTGCGCTACCGGAGTCTCCTGTCTGTTCAGCGCTATCAGAGCCTTCCTTCCCTCCTGCGCTGTCGGAGTCTCCCGCCTGTTCAGCGCTATCAGAGCCTTCCTCCTCTACAGCGCTGCCGGAGCCTCCTGCCTGTTCGGAGCAGCCTGAGCTGCCAGTCTGCAGGGAGCTGTCAGTCTGCAAGGTGCTGTCAGTCTGCATGAAGCAACCAGAGATGTCAGTCTGCAAAGAGCTGCCAGTCTGCAAGGAGCTGTCAGTCTGCAAGGAGCTGCCAGTCTGCAGGGTGCTGTCAGCCTGCATGGAGCAGTCAGAGCTGTCAGTCTGCAAAGAGCTGCCAGTCTGCAAGGAGCTGTCAGTCTGCAAGGAGCTGTCAGTCTGCAAGGAGCTGCCAGTCTGCAGGGTGCTGTCAGCCTGCATGGAGCAGTCAGAGCTGTCAGTCTGCAAGGAGCTGTCAGCCTGCATAGAGCAGCTAGATCCGCCAGTCAGCCATGATCTTCCAGATCTGCCAGTCAACCAGATTCTTCCAGATCTGCCAGTCAACCAGTCTCTTCCAGATCTGCCAGTCAACCAGTCTCTTCCAGATCTGCCAGTCAACCAGTCTCTTCCAGATCTGCTAGTCAACCAGAATCTTCCAGATCCGCCAGCCAGCCACGATCTACCGGAGCCTACTACCTGCCTGAGCTTCATCTCAGTACTGGGCTTCCTCTCAGTACTGGGCTTCCTCTCAGTGCTGGGCTTTCTCTCAGTACTGGGCTTCCCCTCAGTTCCAGGCTGCCCCTCAGTCCCGGGCTGCCCCTCAGTTCCGGGCTGCCCCTCAGTCTCGAGCTGCCCCTCAGTCCCGAGCTGCCCCTCAGTCCCGAGCTGCCCCTCAGTCCCGAGCTGCCTCAGTCCCGAGCTGCCCCTCAGTCCCGAGCTGCCCCTCAGTCCCGAGCTGCCCCTCAGCTCAGTGGGGTTCTGGGTGAGGACTATTAGGCCATGGTCGGCGGCGAGGGTGGATTATCCCAGGACGCGAAGGGGCGGAACTATGACTTTAATGGAGTGGGGTCCACGTCCCGAGCCGGAACCGCCACCATGGACAGACGCCCACCCGGACCCTCCCTATGGTTTTGAGGTGCGTCCGGGAGTCCGCACCTCAAGGGGGGGGGTTCTGTCACGCCTTGGTCTTAGTATTTTGTGTTTTCTTTCATTATTTGTTCAGGCCAGGGTGTGACATGGGGTTATTGTATTTTCGTATTGGGGTTTGTAGTATTTGGGATCGCGGCTGAGTAGGGGTGTTGTATAAGCTTGGCTGCCTGAGGCGGTTCTCAATCAGAGTCAGGTGATTCTCGTTGTCTATGATTGGGGACCGTATTTAGGTAGCCGGGGTTTCACTGTGTATTTCGTGGGTGATTGTTCCTGTCTCTGTGTAGTTTCACCAGATAGGCTGTAAAATGAGGTTTCACGTTCCGTTTGTTGTTTTGTATTTTGTATAGTTATTTCATGTGTCACTTTTTCCATTAAAGTCATGAGTAACCACCACGCTGCATTTCAGTCCGACTCTCTTTCTACAAACGAAGAACGACGTTACATAACCAACATAGTTAGTTTTGATATCTTCACTATTATTCTACAATGTAGAACATAGTAAAATAAAGAAAAACCCATGAATGAGTATGTGTTCTAAAACTTTTGACCGGTCGAGTGTGTGTGTTTTTTTTTTTTCATTTGGAAAAGCCAAATACAATTAGAAATGCGGTAACTCTAACCATCGCCCCAAATCACATACTCCCTCCCTCTGCCCCCCTCTGCATGCCTTTCCTTTTGAAACACTGAGTCATCAATAAACTAATCATTGCATGGAATTAGTAATTTGTCTTTGATGTCACTGGATCACCCAGAGATTGGGCGTGCATGCCAATTATCAACTCCCTCTGCCCTTCTCTGACCCTGTCCGTGGCGTTCGGGCACCTCGCTGTGCAACACAAAACCCATTGAATAATCATTATGCCACCGCACCAAGGGAGATTAATAAACCCCAGCAAACTAAAGCCATTGATTGCCTCAAATGTACACACTTGTATTTTTTAATCCTCCCTGACAGATTGGGGCTAATACACCCATGGGGAGTCGCTACCACTGTGACGAAGCCTCTTTACCAGTCAAGTCGTTTGTTTGTTTGTTACTGTATTCAGGTTCCCTGCCAACGGTTTGCCTCGCTGACCAATGACAGTAGATGGTTTTTATTTCCCTCTATAGTCGGTTAGAACACCATGTGCACCTCGTGCTGCAGATGAATTGGCCATTGTAAAGAAGACATCTGAGGCCCTGAGGCATCGTACTATCGTGATGCACCACTCAATATTTAGTGGTCAATAGGAAAGCTGTGGCGAGCTCAGATGATTACAGAGAATAGTAATGCATCCCCTTGTTTATACTTTGGTCCTAATGTATATTTAAGCAATAAGGCCAGGGGGTGTGGGGTATATGTCCAATATACCATGGCTAAGGGCTGTTCTTATGCATGATGCAACGCGGAATGCCTAGATACAGCCCTTAGCTGTGGTATATTGGCCATTTACCAAAAACCCCAGAGGTGCCTTATTGCTATTCTAAACTGGTTACCAATGTAATTAGAACAGTAAAAATATATGTTTGTCATACCCATTGTGTGCAGCTGATATGCCACGGCTTCCAGCCAATCAGCATTCAGGTCTCGGACCACCCAGTTTATAATTCATATTATATAGCTCACTGCGGCTGTGGATTGATTGTCAGACAAATGGTAGCATTTTTAAATAGTGGTGGGGTTTGTACACAGTACGACAGCGCTCAAACTAGAGTCAACGTTGCACATTTTTCTTGTTACTTTATGTGCAATGTTTTTACCCTATTCAGACGTGGTGGAATGGTGCCCAGATGATCGTGGCAATATACAACCCCAAAACAACATCATTAGAGCTCCAGCAGATAAATGATGCTTACTGGGTGAATGTTCCCAGTTCAGTATATTGTTTCAGTGAACATCATTATTGGGATTGTTTTTCCAGCATTGGTGGCCATGTTCTTTTCCCCCTTGAGGGCGATTCCAAAGGGCAATGGAACTGGTAGATAGGAGATCCAAGAGAGAGCAACTTGCCATTACAGAGCCAATACATTTGATACGGTTCAGAGGTTATTGATAGTTGCTATAAGTGAACTCCAAAAGCTTTTAAAACTCTGATTATCATCCTCGTACTCTTCCAGTTTCTGATTTGAAGGTTTCTAAGCTCTTGTAAAACCTAGAGCTACTTTAACTGTCATACTATTACTCGTCTATTGTTCTTTTTTCTGGTATGAACATGTCTTTACTTTGGTTTTCCTTGCAGGGTTTTTGGGCCATAACAATGGCTTCCAGAGTCCTTGTGAGCACAAGTACTGTGGCCTGGGGCGTCACTGTGTGGTCAACCATGAGAGCAGTCAAGGGGAGTGCATCTGTCTGGACCGCTGTAAACCACACTACAAGGAAGTGTGTGGCTCGGACGGCAAGCTGTACCAGAACCACTGTGAGCTCCACCGGGCCTCCTGTCTGGGTGCACAGAGGATAACCATCATGCACAGCGAGGAATGCTTCTACAAAGGTAAGAATTACAACTCATAGCTTCATAAAATGACTGTCATGGAACTTTATGCAGAAGCAAAGTACAGATGTAGGATCTTAATTTGACCTATATTGTCACAGCAAAATAATCCTACAACAACAAGATTTTAAGGTTTGTTAGCTGGCCGAAAGTAGGCTACATAAAAAGTGCATTAGGGTTAATAAAACCGTATGTTAGTGTGGGTTTTCAGTGAATTCATGTAAACATTCTCAGCAACAAAAGAGTGATCAAAATCAGATGCTACACTTGTAGTTGCAGGATATGAGTTTTATCTTCTTTATGCTCTAGATTAGAGCTTTGGAGAAGCCACCAGAGATCCTGCCTCATTGCAGTTCTCAGAAATTCCTGTCTTGCACAGAATGTTTGTTTGTTGTTAGAAGAAAGGATTTTTGTACAGTAACGGAGCCATCTCTCACCTTATGAACCTGATACAACATAATGTAGCTACTTCTTGTATCTCTATTAGTTTCTCAGTTGATGCAAAGCATTGCTTGTTTATATAATGTGTAGGTGGTAATACTGTACACACCAATGCTCAGATTTCCCCAGAGACTTTAAGATGCTCTGGAACATTGATTGTGCAAAGACACCATGTACTTTCCGTACATGGTAAGGAGTTGGCTTATCGCTTTTAGAGCGCTGTAGGTGGTGTAGAACATGGGGTAGGTCCCAATAATTTCACCTTTTTCCTGAAGTGTGCACTTGTTCACTACTTCCCACAAATCTGAAAACATTTTCACCACAGGAGGTCGGTGGCACCTTTATGTGGGAGGAAGGGCTCATGGTAATGGCTGGAGAAGATTGAGTGGAATGGTATCAAATACATCAAACACATGGTTTCCATGTATATGATGCCATTCCATTTGCTCCATTCCAGCCATTATTATGAGCCGTCCTCCCCTCAGCAGCCTCCACTGTTTTCCACCATATTTATTTTACAAGGCATTTCCTTCAGAATGAGTGAAGGGAAGTAAACAAGGTCGCGCTTTGGAAAGAAAGAGAGATCACTGGGACACACCAGGGGCATGAGAGAATGGTCAAAGCTATGTCATATACTAATATTCATGAGAGAAACATTAGATTGCCTTTCATTTTGCAGGATACACAATTACATGGTTTCTGTGCAAGTGAACTGCTGCAAGCCAATTGTCACACTATAATAATCTTCTGTAACAGTATTGCTTCCGTCCCTACACTCACCCCCTTTTTTCCAAATGGTATTTCTCACATGCTTCGTAGACAACAGGTGTAGACTAACAGTGCAATGCTTAGTTACGGGTCCTTTTCCAACAATGCAGAGAGAAAGATAAGATAGAAATAAATTCTAACTTGTCACCTGGTGTCATAACATAATATAATCATAATATGTCAAAACAGCTGACATAACTTGTCATAACACTGTCATGACCCATATATTTACACCTGTTGTGGCATAAATTGTGTTATTTTATGGCTGGTTATAACAACTACATAAGAGTGTCATATAAGTCAGATAGGCCTATCACGTACATGCTCTTACATCAGTCATCAGTCAAAAAGAGGGTGCCTTGTTCTGCTCTTGAAATCTGTCCCTGCATTAATTCCAGTCATCAGCAACAGAGCATTAGGGTAGGTGCATGTCTGACATCCATGTGTGCGCAATTACATCATTGTGTGCACAATTACAATGATAATTCAATATGGCCAAGAAAGATAAATATGTGTAACATAACAATATTGTTGACAAGTAGGCTATGGTGTAATTTAATGTTTTGCCTCGTGTGGTAGATTTTGTGGGTTTTGACACTCTTGTGTAGGTGTCATAACCTGAAAAATATGGGTTGTTTATGAATTCGAAGGACCAATAAAAAGGGATCGAAAAAACAGGTGCTGGATTTTAGGTCATTATTAACCACCACAGGGTGGTTCAGAACACAAGGAAGCAGTAGTTCCAGTTCAAGGATTTTAATGAAGATCCACACACACACATACAACACCACTCTCTCTAATACTAATTGTTATTATTTAGCTGCATGCACAATAACATCAGAAAAGCAATTTATTCTGAGGAGGTAAAATAAGCAGGAGAGAAAAACAGGTTGATCATCAGAATAGAAGCTACAGACTGCCTGGGGCCTTGCCTGGTAGGCTATTACCCTAAGGCTACCTATTCCTATAGGAAAACCAAAGAAAGTTGGGGACTTGGAAAGGAGATGAGCTGGCCGTTTTTACAGCCGCCCCCAAATGTGTTGTACATATTTTCTTCAACAGACAAGCCAGCTAATTGTCAATAGCTTCTTGAGGAAAGGCAGGCAGCTTGATGAGTCGAGCAACAGGCCTGACGTAGGTTCTGTCCTTGACTTGGATCTCTGCTGTCCTCACTTTCCCATCTGCTCCAGGGATAACTGACTTGACAGTTCCAGTTCGGAGATGGTCTACACACCAAAGGTGGTTTGCAGGGCAATCTTGATGGATCTGACCTCTCTCTCCCAGCATCCTCCAAAGTGTTGTGCACTTGGTGGGTTGAAGGCGAAGTGAATCTTCTGACTGGCTAACTGTTCCTGGAGCTGTGGGTGGAGAGCCATGAAGGCCTCCTGTAGCTCTCGCTTCCCTTCCTTGAAATTTGTTCCTCGATCGGACAGGGTCTCAAAGGGATTTCCTCTTCGAGCAATAAAGTGTCTCAACGCCATTAGGAACAAACTGGAATCCATATTCGTCTGTAGATCCATATGTACAGCCCGGGTGGTCATGCACTTAAAGATGATGCCCCATCTCTTTTAATTTCTTCGGCCAATCTTGATGATATACGGTCTAAAGCAATCCAATGTGGGCTTGTGGAGCCGCAGTCGGGCTGGAGGCAAGTCAGCCATCCTAGGCACATCTGGCTGGCCTCGCCACTTCCTGCATTCAGTGCAGCCAAGCTGAAAACGATGAATGGCTGCTCTCCCTCTCAGAATCCAGAACCTTCAATGTAGCTCAGCAAACACCTTCTCTGGGCCCAGGTGCCTCAGCTGCTCATCATATTCCCTGATCAGCAACCTGGTGAGCGGATGACCTGGATCCAGAACCACTGGGTGAAGAACGTCAGGGCCCAGCTGGTCACACCTGTGAAGGCAACCTCCAACACAAGTCAGTCCGGTGTTGTTGTCATACTCTGGGGCCAGCATCACCAGACGGCTGATCGGAGGGATTGGCTTGCCTGCCTCTAGTAGGGAGAGGTCTTCTGGGAAGCTCTCAAACTGAGCATGTCTGAATACATTGAGTTCTGCTTGCTTGAAATCATCGGCTGGAGAACTGTTGGCACTACTGGCCGCCCCATGTAGCAACTGCACTGTGGCTTCCACCAGCTCCTGGAAAATGTTGAACTGGGCAATATCCGGGAGAGACGACTTGGTGTCCACTGACAGGAGTCCACAGAAGGTAGGCTGCCACAGCTCCTCTACTTCATCGAGAGGTACTTGGTCTGGTCTTCTCTGCCAGGATGACTGGGCCTGCCACAGGAATACAAATACTTTGTACCTGCAGGAGTCCGACTGGAGCCAGGTTAAGACTGTTGTAGAATCCGACCAGAACGTGACCTCATGGATTTCCAGGGTGAGTTCTTTTCTGATAACCTCAGCCAGCTGGGCACCAGTGAGTGCAGCGCAGAGCTCTAGTCTTGGCATCGACTGTTGTCATTTCGGGACCACTCTTGATCTTGCTGCAAGGAATGCCACTTGGATCTGTCTATTGGTGTTTTCAGTATTTAGGTACACGACGGCACCATACGTACGTTCTGAGGGGTCACTGAAGATATGAACACTTCTTGTACTGGTTGGGAGATCCATGTCGGGGCTGACTTAACATCTTGGTAGTGTAACCTGAGACAGATGTGGAAGTTCATTCTCCCAAATAAGCCAAACTTGGAGGAGATATTCAGGTAGATCTGGGTCATCCCACCCTCTTTTCTTATTCTAGAGCCTCTGGACCACAACCTTGGCTCATGTGGTGTATAGGATGATGAAGCTGGGTGGATCGTATTGACTGGCAAGAATCGACATATGTTGCGCATGGTGGGTTCAACTTTCTCCATGTGACCTTGCTTGTAGCCAAGCGTGTCAGACAGACATTGCCATCGTAATCCAAGGGTGTACTCTTGGGTTTCCACGCCATCCTGGGTGAACCACAGCTCACTGTTTTCCGACTTGGACTCTTGAGGTAGGTGTTCGATGACTGCTGGAAGGTTGCTGGCCCACTGGCGTAGATCGAATCCTCCTTCAGCAAGAAGGTGCTTTAGCTTGTCCACCAGTTTCTTGGCATCATCCACAGGAAGTCTTTGTAGAAAAGGAAGTCAGTTGTCTACATAGAAACAGCGTTCTACAGAAAAGTGCACATCCTCTTTCGGGCTCACTGTGGTTAAACACATGTTTCTGATGGGCAAATGTGGTGCAGCAGGGGCTACATGTCATCCCAATGGGAAGAACCTACCACTCATAGACATCAGCATGATCATCACGGTTTAGGTCTCGCCACAGAAACCAGAGAAGAAGCTGGTCTTCGGGTAGCAGGCGGACTTGATGGAACATCCCCTTTATGTCACTGCTGATGGTCACAGAGTGTTCCCGGAAACGGAGAAGGACTCCAAGCAGAGTAGCTCCCAAGGTTGGTCCGGGAAAGAGTTGTTTGTTCAAGCTCTTGCCCCTTTGGGTTGAAGGAACAGTTGAAGACGACTCTGTTTTTTCCATTGTGTTTGACCATATGATGGGGAATCTACAAACCTTGGTACTCTTCGACTGCTACTGCAGATACCTTCTTAACTTGTGAACCTCTGTGTTGTACAATGCTGCTTTCTTTGGATTGTTGGACAGACACTTCTCTGTCCCTCGCAGGTGTGCCAGGTTCTTCTTCTACAAAAGGGGAGTGGCGTACCTTTGAACCCCATCCACTTCGACCCTGACTGTCTTCTCCTCTAGAAGATGCATGGCTTCTACATCTTGTCTGGACCGTGTGACGAGCTTCTCACTCCTGTATGGTATTGTATCCAACTGCCAGAGCTTCTCTACATGGCAGAAGAGCACTGCAGATGGAGAGACAAGGGATGTATGAAGACACTGTTGTGGAGAAATACTTTTGCTGAAGGAACTTTGAAGGACCTTGAAGGGTCCATCCAAGCTGAGACTTGATGGCAGCAGGTCCACCAGGGGGACCCAAACACACTGGCTCTGTCGGGTGATTAGATGGGGATAGTCTGATTCGATGAGCAGTAATGGCTGCGTCTGATCCAGCAGTTGAAGGGGTAGGCCTTCTAGGTGCCAATATCTTTTCGGAAGGGCTTCGACCGAGTAGATATGCAGTGCAAGGCCCAACTCTTCAACTGTGAAGGCTCTGTGGATGTCAAAGGACCTGTTTAGTTCAGTAACAAAGGCCACAGAAAATGACACAGATTCTCCATGGACGACTCGGATATTGACGCACCGTACAAAGTCCTCAGGATATCCTTGGAGTCCTAGCTGCTCTGCTACTTCGTGTAGAAGTATCGTGCGCTCCAACCCATCATCCAACAGGCCGTACATGTCAAGTGACTTGTTGCCGCTCCGCAAGATGACTCAACTCATCTTCAGCAGCACCTTGCTGCTGTCAGAAGGTTGATCAACATAGAGGGTCTCGGCAGTGGAGCTCACCAGGCAAATCCTCTCTGTTGACGCCTTTGTGCTGGTGGTCTTCATAGCGTTTGTGCTAGCATTGATATAACCTCGAGGCGAATCTCAATATGCTTCTTCTCGCACTTCTTGCACTTAGCCTTGAGAGTACACTGAGCTACTTCGTGTTCACGTGCACACTTCTAACATCTTTCATATGTTTTGATCCAGGATTCTTTCTATTCATTGGAAAGGAGCTGAAAGTTGGTGCATCGATTCATGTAATTCTGCATGGTGTTGTAGAACAGACAATGCTTCTTTGACTTCTCCCGTGACCTTTCCTCCGGAGACTGGTTCTGTGCAGAGACTTCGACTTCGTCCTTTCACTGCTCACTACTATGGAGGATGGTGGTGGTCTTGGGGAGGTATTTGTCTTTACACTGATCTCGCGTGAGCTAGGGTGGTCTGTGCTTTGGTCGCTACTGAACTGCGTGCCGTCTACTTGAACTCTCACCTCGTACTCGAACCACTCGAGCCAGGTGAAGGAGGCTTGGAATGGGTGTCATGATGGGGTTCACACATCTCTTGAAGCTGGCTTTTAGGTCGTGTGGTAAATTAGCTCAGAGGCAGGAGACATGTGAGCCACACCTCAGTTCTGTCTTTCCATTACTCCCTAGCTGATCCAACATGCCAAACAAGGCATGCACCCTCAGAGCGAATCTTGGTGTCACCACTCTTGATGTTGGTGCCATCCATTAACCATGCACTGTGTTGGAGGGCAAGTTGATGGGGCTGGCCATACAGTTATGTCAAGGACTCCATGGTGGCACTGTATGGTACCTGCTGTTGTTGTAGGAGTCGACAATTAGCAAAGCCTTCAAAGTATTCACAATCTTAACTTTTTCCACATTTTGTTACGTTACAGCCTTATTATAAAGTTTATATATATATATTTTTTCCCCCTCATCAAGCTAAACACAATACCCCATAATAATAAAGTTTGCAAAAAAACTACTACAAAAAACTTAAATACCACAATTCAGACTCTTTACTCTGTACTTTGTTGAAGCAGCTTTGGCAGTGATCACAGCCTCAGGTCTTCCTGGGTATGACGCTATAAGCTTGTATCCGGGGAGTTTATACCAGTCTTCTCTACAGATCCTCTCAAGCTCTGTCAGGTTGGATGGGGATAAACACCTATTTTCAGGTCTCTCCAGAGATCCAACACTCTACTCAGCAAACTGGATAAGGTCTATCACAGTGTCATCAGTTTTGTCACCAAAGCCCCATTTACTACCCACCACTGAATCAAATCAAATCAAAGTTTATTTGTCACGGGCGCCGAATACAACAGGTATAGAACTTACAGTGAAATGCTTACTTACAGGCTCTAACCAACAGTGCAATAAAAGGTACTAGGTGAACAATAGGTATGTAAAGAAATAAAAACAACAGTAAAAAGACTGTGAAAAATAACAGTAGTGAGGCTATATACAGTAGCGAGGCTATAACAGTAGCGAGGCTACATGCAGGCACCAGTTAGTCGGACTGATTGATGTAGTATGTACATGTAGATATGGTTAAAGTGACTATGCATATATGATGAACAGAGAGTAGCAGTAGCTTAAAAGAGGGGTTGTCGGGTGGTGGGTGGCGGCACACTGCAGATAGCCCGGTTAGCCAATGTGCGGGGGCACTGGTTGGTCGGGCTAGTTGAGGTAGTATATACATGAATGTATAGTTAAAGTGACTAAGCATATATGATAAACAAGAGAGTAGCAGCAGCGTAAAAGAGGGGTTGGGGGGGGGTTACACAATGCAAATAGTCCGGGTAGCCATTTGACCTGTTCAGGAGTCGTATGAATTGGGGGTAAAAACTGTTGAGAAGCCTTTTTGTCCTAGACTTGGCACTCCGGTACCGCTTGCCATGCGGTAATAGAGAGAACAGTCTATAACTGGGGTAGCTGGGGTATTTGACCATTTTTAGGGCCTTCCTCTGACACCGCCTGGTGTAGAGGTCCTGGATGGCAGGCAGGTTAGCCTCAGTGATGTACTGTACTGCGACCTGTATGCTCTGGTTGGCTGGCCCTCGCTACATATTCGTTGCCAAACCCATTGGCTCCAGATCATCTATAATTCTTTGCTAGGTAAAGTCCCGCCTTATCTGTGGTCCTTCTGTAGCTCAGTTGGTAGAGCATGGCGCTTGTAACGCCAGGGTAGTGGGTTCGATTCCCGGGACCACCCATACGTAGAATGTATGCACACATGACTGTAAGTCGCTTTGGATAAAAGCGTCTGCTAAATGGCACATACATACATTATCTCAGCTCATTGGTCACCATAGCAACACCCACCCGTAGCACGCGCTCCAGCAGGTATATTTCACTGGTCATCCCCAAAGCCAACACTCCCTTTGGCCACCTTTCCTTCCAGTTCTCTGCTGCCAATGACTGGAATGAATTGTAAAAATCACTGAAGCTGGAGACATATATCTCCCTCTCTAACTTTAAGCATCAGCTGTCAGAGAAACTTACTGATCACTGTACCTGTACACAGCCAATCTGTAAATAGCACACTCAACTACCTCATCCCCATATGGTCCTTCTGTAGCTCATTTGGTAGAGCATGGCGCTTGTAACGCCAGGGTAGTGGGTTTGATTCCCGGGACCACCCATACGTAGAATGTATTCACACATGACTGTAAGTCGCTTTGGATAAAAGCATCTGCAAAATGGCATATATTATTATTATTATATTATATTGTTATTTATCTTTTTTTCTATTTTGCACCCCGGTAGCCAAATTTCGAGCCTCTTAGCAAAAGGTCTAAATACTTATGTAAATAAGGTATTTCTGTTTTTATTTTTTATAAATCATCAAAAAAGTAAAAATAACAGTTTTGTGTGCAGATTTATTAATACTTTAATACATTTTAGAATAAGTCTGTAACTTAGCAATATGTGGAAAAAGTCAAGGGGTCTGAATACTTTCAGAAGGCATTGTAGATAGGGGTAAAGTTAAGAGGCAACAGGATAGATAATAGACAGTAGCAGCAGCGTATGTGGTAAGTGTGAAAGTGTGTGTGGCGTCAGTATGCATGTTATGTGTGTGTGGGCGTATGTTTGGGTGTCAGTGTGAGTGTGTGGGTACAGTCCAGTGTGTGTGTGTATAGAGTCAGTTTGACCTCCTTCTTCTCCACAGCAAACACAGCAGCTGGGCAGAGCCCAACTGAGTGATCCAGGTCACCAACATCAATGTAACAGTGTTGCATCCTTCCCTCTTTTTGCCTCAACCTGGGCTCGAACCAGGGACCTTCTGAACACATCGACAACTGCCTCCCATGAAGCATCTTTATCTATCGCTTCACAAAAGCCTCAGCCAATGCATAGCAAGGGAAACAACTACTTCAAGGTCTTAGAGCTAGTGACGTCACCAATTGAAATGCTTCTAGCGTGCACCACTAACTAGCTAGCCAATTTACACCGGTTACTCTACATGATAAGCTATACAGGGCCAGCAGGGTAGCCTAGTGGTTAGAGTGTTGGACTAGTAACTGAAAGGTTGCAAGTTCAAATCCCCAAGCTGACAAGGTACACATTTGTCATTCTGCCCCTGAACAGGCAGTTAACCCACTTTTCCTAGGCCATCATTGAAAATAATATTTTTTTCTTAACTGACTTGCCTAGTTAAATAAAAAACAAATACAGGAAAATATTAATACAGTCAATGTCAAATTCATGTTTACACTTTTACATTTTTTGAATTGAAAGAATAATATAATCAAAGATGGGACATATTTGTATATTTTGCAGAACAAACTACCGTATCATAGAAACCTTCCATTATTTCTTATCACTTCCCTTAGATGAGTCTGAGGCAGTTCAGTAGGGCCCTTTCTGCATGTATACACAAAGGGCTCCAATCAGACAGGCCTTTCATCCCAATCAGACAAAGACATTTGGATCAATGATATCTGTCCCTTGTTGTCTGATGCTCTAATCAGCTTCTCTCATGTGTCCTGTCTGGTCAACCCTCCATCTCAGCCATCTGCAAATCCAGCCTCCATCAACAACCATCCACAAGTGGGATTGTGATATTTGACCAACGTAGGCTGAATCAATACAAGATCAACATGAGCCAAAGGAAAAAGGCTCTCGGACAGGAAATTGTTTCTTTTTTCATTCTTCTCTTTTAACTGCTCTTTGTCCATGGCCAGACAGTTTTTTACGGTGACTGATTTGTAATCAATTTGTTATTGAATGAGAGCAGCAGAGGCACCGCTCCTAAACCTGTTGGTCCAGTTAAAGCACTCTCCTTTAAAAAATATTCATAGTCCCTTGAAAACGTCGTTTTTCTCTCTAAAAATACTTTACAGCAGTATTGCAGGAGTATTGCAGGAGTATTGCAGCAGCATTACAGCAGCATTACAGCATTATTGCAGAAGTATTGCAGGAGTATTACAGCAGTTGTTACTGTACTTCTCACCACTTCCTGCTGTTCCATTACTCTATTCCCTGTCAGGGCAAAGCTAATGTTTCCAACATTTGTCTTCCACATTATTGCCCGCCTCGGTCTTGGTGGCAAATGGCTGCAGAGGATTTGTTCATTAAACCGGATACTATTATCACAGTGTAAATGGTGGGAAATAGATAATATCAAATGATTGGGGTTTATTAGTGGTCAAATGGAATGTGTCTAAATGGTATATTATAAAACACGTCATTCATTTTTTCCCCAGCCCATGCAGACGCTGTTTTCAATTTACCTTGTGTTATTGGGCATAAATACTTTCATGAGGCATAAATATTTTCAAGTGTAATCCTGATTTTCAATCATTTCAGTATCACACTAATTGTTTTAGTCTTTGGTCATGTCAATGTAAATGTAGACAAATTCAGGTTCTGCCATTTCTATAAAATAAAGTCTTAATACCTGATCACTGTATGGACCAAACAAATCTAACATGACCCCTACTATCTTTTACACCACTGGAAATGAAATGAACCAACTTTACTTCCTTCCAATTAAATCAAGCTATCAGTGACTGACAGACATGGACCATAGACCCAGTGGAGCCACCCTGTATAATGTCACACTGATGTCACACTTATGTCATAGTAAGACAAGAAACAGACATCCAGGCCTGTACAGGCCTCTCGAAAATACTTTAGTTAAATTACAAATGCCAGATTAGTTTGATAGATGGACAATTAGCACCTGGGGTTTGGATTTAGGCATGCCTAGCAGCATTGATTGTTTTCAAATGACACCCTAGAGAAGAACCCCCCCCCACCCCCCCACCCGCTAGGCTCTTTTGAGTTGGCCTCAGCTTAATGAGTACATGTGGAAATGGACAGCCTCTATCTGCACAGCGCACCCTCTCTCGCTCTTATCTACTAGGAAGAACAGGATAAAAAATGACAGCCGTGCTTTGACTGAAGGTTTCTCATTAGGCCTTTGGATAACGTATGACCCCCGTCTACTCCCTCGTGCTGCTCTGCAACCGAGTAGGGATTGGATCTGATTGAAAATTAAGTGGCGCACAAAAGCTTGTCCAATCCATGGGGGAAGTTTGGTGGATGGAAGCAGGGCAATCTCAGCAGCAGACAATTGACACAACCGTAGACAATTAACAATGAGGCCCTGGCATACCAATTGAGTGCTCTCTCTGCTTCAGTCACATACATTTATCAGTGGGATGACATTTTTAGTTTGTGTTGTTATTTTTATGTGCCAGCCAATGACGTCACTCATCCGGAGCAAGAGTTCAATCATAGAACCAGTATTATTGCATTAATGTGTGGCTATTTGGATGTTGAGTAGTGATATAGCATATCAAATCAAACTTTATTTGTCACATGCCCCGAATGTGTAGACCTTACCGTGAAATGCTTACTTACAAGCTCTTAAACAACAGTGCAGTTCAAGAAGAGTTAAGAAAATATTTACCAAATAAACTAAAGTAAAAAATAGAAAAGATCTATGTGATTTCATTGTGACGACAAAGACAGGTTTAAGATTACCCTAGGACTTCCCTTAAAATTAAGGTAAGATATGCTTAATTACAATAGCCTAAGGAGTATTTGGTTATGCACGTCTTGATATGTGACTAGCGACTGGAGTCAAATCAAACACGCATTGCAGAAACGTGCCACTGTAGAGAAAGTCCATTGTTTTCTGTGAGACGAAGATGCACTCCTTCATTAAAACCAAAATAAGTTGTTTGGAATGTGCAACATCTTCAGCATCTCACCTTTATAGTGCATGTTTTCATCCTGAATGTGCCACAGTGTTATTGAGTATTTCCTTTTATAGGATTTTACCTCCAGGGAAATGAACAGTGAGTTAGTATGCGTGGTCCTCTCTGCATGTATTTACATTCAAGAAATTACATTTCACGTTGACTGCTGTATATGTATGTAGCGGAAGCAATTAAGGTTTTAGTGTTTCATCCAAAGTTATAGTATATGTTGTTGCAAAACAGAAATAGTTTCTGGCAAAATGTTAACCTGAAAAAAACGCCAGTCAACTGTCAATGTTACCTGTTGCTAGGTTTGTGGTGATATGGATGGAATTCTCCATGGATATGAAGTGTCTAAAAAATGTACATGTTTTTCTATATCTCTCAACACATATTGCATAGTTAACATAATGCAAGTCGTTTATCATACATAGTCAAAAATGTTTTATCATCGTAAGTAATCTTGATTACTTAGTCTTTGTTTGAATATCCATATGTTCCATTCAGCAACCAAGTGCCGTGACTTAACTTTTAACATTAAATCTGATGACAGTTATTTATCTAATTACCTAAATATGTTTAATTGTCACCCGATTAAATTAATAATGTAACAATTAACTCATTAGGATCTGGGGCACCGTGAGAGCGGTTCTGTAAAGAGTTACCATCTTCTGAATTAATCTCTAAAAGTCTTTACCTAGCACATCTATAAACAGTCAATTTATTAATCATAACCTCGTATCATATCATCATTCTGAACAGTTGTAATCTCCTTGCATCTGCAAAAAACTGAGCCTTACTTATGATTCAGTACTACACAAATTGGTTTAATTATTTATTAACTTGCTAACTAAATGGTAAGACAGGATAAACATACACACTAAATACATTAAAAACAGGTCAAAGACACTTAAGGTTGGTACATTTAAAAACTACTCTCACCTTGGCTCCCGAGTGGCGCAGTGGTCTAAGTCACTGCATTGCATTGCAATGCAAGAGTCCCTTGTTTGAATCCAAGCTGTATCACATCTTACTGTGATTGGGAGTCAGCTACTTGTCCAAGCCTCCCCAGCTTCTCCTTCACCTAAATCCAGATAGCAGATGTTCTGAAAGAGCTGCAAAACCTGGACCTGTACAAATCAGCTGGGCTAGACAATCTGGACCCTCTCGTTCTAAAATGATCTGCCGCCATTGTTGCAAACTCTACTACCAGTTGAACCTCTCTTTCGTATCGTCCGAGATCCCTAAAAGATTGGAAAGCTGCCACGGTCATCCCCCTTTTCACAGGGGGTGACACTCTAGACTCAAACTGTTATAGACCTATATCCATCCTGCCCTGCCTTTCTAAAGTCTTCGAAAGCCTAGTTAATTAACAGATCACTGACCATTTCAATTCCCACCGTACCTTCTCCGCTGTGCAATCCGGTTTTCAAGCTGGTCACTGGTGCACCTCAGCCATGCTCAAGGTACATCATAACCGCCATCGATAAAAGACAGTACTGTGCAGCTGTCTTCATCGACCTGGCCAAGGCTTTCGATTCTGTCAATCACCGTATTCTTATCGGCAGACTCAACCGCCTTGGTTTCTCAAAAGACTGCCTCTCCTGATTCACTAACTACTTCTCAGACAGAGTTCTGTGTGTCAAATCAGAGGGCCTGTTGTCCGGACCTCTGGCAGTCTCTATGGGGGTACCACAGGGTTCAATTCTCGGGCCGACTCTTTTCTCTGTATATTTCAACGATGCCGCTCTTGCTGTGGGTGATTCCCTGATCCACCTCTACGCAGACGAAACCATTCTGTAAACATCTGGCTCTTCTTTGGAACCTGTGTTAACTAACCTCCAAACAAGCTTCAATGCAAAAACAACACCCTTTCCGTGGCCTCCAACTGCTCTTAAACGCTAGTAAAACCAAATGCATGCTTTTCAACCATTCATTGCCCGCCCGCCCGCCCGACTAGCATCACTACTCTGGACAGTTCTGACTTAGAATATGTTCACAACTACAAATACCTAGGTGTCTAGCTAGACTCTAAACTCTCCTTCCAGACTCTTATTAAACATCTCCAATCCAAAATGAAATCTAGAAACGGATTCCTATTTTGCAACAAAGCATCCTTCACTCACGCTGCCAAACATATCCTCGTAAAACTGAGTATCCTACCGATCCTCGACTTTGGCGATGTCATTTACAAAATAGCTTCCAACACCCTACTCAGCAAACTGGATGCAGACTATCACAGTGCCATCCGTTTTGTCACCAAAGCACCTTTACCACCCACCACTGTGACCCGTGTGCTCTAGTCGGCTGGCCCTCGCTACATTTTTGTCGCCAGACCCACTGGCTCCAGGTCATCTATAAGTCTATTCTAGGTAAAGCTCCGCCTTATCTCAGCTCACTAGTCACGATAACAACACCTCCTTTGGCCGCCTTTCCTTCCATTTCCCTCACTAACTTTATACATCAGCTATCTGAGCAGCTAACCGATTGCTGCAGCTGTACATAGCCCATTTGTAAATAGCCCACCCAATCTACCCACCTCATCCCCATATTGTTTTTATTTACTTTTCTACTCTTTTGCACACCTGTATTTCTACTTGCACCATCTGCTCATCTATCACTCCAGTGTTAATTTGCTAAATTTTAATTACTTCGCTACTATGGCTTATTTATTGCCTTACCTCCTCACGCCATTTGCACCCACTGTATATAGACATTGTTTTTTTTCTATTGTGTTATTGACTGTACGCTTGTTTATTCCATGTTTATCTCTGTGTTGTTGTTTGTGTCGCACTGCTTTGCTTTATCTTGTTCAGGTCGCAGCTGTAAATTAGAACTTGTTCTCAGTTAGCTCACCTGGTTAAATAAAGGTGAAATTAAAAATAAATAAATAAATAAATTGGGTGGTGCACAATTGGCTCAGCGTTGTCTGGGGTAAGCAGTCATTGTAAATAGGAATTTGTTTGTAAGTGACTTGTTTAGTTAAATAAAGGTTCAAAATACAAAAATACAAAATAAATAGTAGCCCCTGAGTGGTGCAGTGGTCTCAGTGCTAAAAGCATCACTACAGGCCCTGGTTTGATTCCAGGCTGTATCACAACCAGCTGTGATTGGGATTCCCATAGGGCGGCACACAGTTGTCCGGTTTACGGTTTGGCTTGGGTAGGTTGTAAATAGTACTACACTTTGCACGAACTGCCGCCGCTTGGAGTAAGATATCATGAATGTATTTACGTGCAATTCCTTGGTTCGCCGTGTATCTCTCGGAACCGGGCGACTTTGGAAACGGGGTTGGCACCCTTTAAGGCTCTGATTGTCCAAAATGGTTCTGACGAGTATTCTGCTGTTGTCCTTTTCTCTTAATTTATTATCAGAGAATATGTGGAAAACATTTTTTTGTTGTCAACCACAACCTGCAGTATCCCATTGGCCTTCACAGTGTGCCTGGCATCAAAACTCTTCCCTGTGGAGGATTCCCTGGTGGCCTGCTGTACTTCAGAAAAACATGCACATGAAGCCATCATGGCTTCTTTTCCCTGGAAACCTTCTCCCTTAATGAGGTGTCTGTGCCTTTCAATCCCAGTGAGACAACACAGTGGGATTTTCCTGTTTATGTACCGTAAGAACTCAGAAGCTTTACCTTTTTTAATGACTAGGCTTGGCACTGATGCAGCGACCTCCCCATGAGGCCCTGGGTGTGTCCCCTCCTGTACACCCGCATTGTCACCGGCAGCCACCAAAGAAAGGCTCCTCATTATATACTGACCTGTTTTCAAGGGCACCGGGTGCAAATTGAACCCCTGGGTCGGTCCTCAAGACGGTTTTGATGCATCTTACCTATTTGTACAGTGGTTGCTCCACTAAAAGCTCCACTAAAAGTTTTGCAATTTGCTGCAGGACTTAGAGGTGATTTGTCATTCAGTACAGTACCCTGCGTCACTTAATTTCTCCAGACCAGCGCAAGGGGGAGTTAGAGCACTGATTGTGCTTTTGGGTGCCAAGGCGCTACTGTGTCTTTGTACTACTGTAGCCTACTCCTGACCAGTCACATTGTATAGTGCCTTAGTGGTGCGTGCAATGGTCTAAGACACTGTATCGCAGTGCAAGCTGTGTTGCTACAGATGCTGGTTCAATACCTGTGCTAGAGATAACTGTAGGTTTTTGGTATCTCTCCCTCTTAAAACAGAAGTAAATAATTCAAATGAACAAAATGGCTTTATTTACAAATTAGTAACAATGTCTCACCCATTTTCAAGAATGGCCTTTTTCTCACTCATTTTGCGTTATTTGAAAAGTAAATAATCTCAAAAATATGATTATTTTTTAAACAAAGCGATTATTATAATTAATTTAGAATTATGTAAAAGCCCCTCGGATATTCTCACAGATACAGTGCCTTGCGAAAGTTTTCGGCCCCCTTGAACTTTGCGACCTTTTGCCACATTTCAGGCTTCAAACATAAAGATATAAAACTGTATTTTTTTGTGAAGAATCAACAACAAGTGGGACACAATCATGAAGTGGAACGACATTTATTGGATATTTCAAGCTTTTTTAACAAATCAAATACTGAAAAATTGGGCGTGCAAAATTATTCAGCCCCTTTACTTTCAGTGCAGCAAACTCTCTCCAGAAGTTCAGTGAGGATCTCTGAATGATCCAATGTTGACCTAAATGACTAATGATGATAAATACAATCCACCTGTGTGTAATCAAGTCTCCGTATAAATACACCTGCACTGTGATAATCTCAGAGGTCCGTTAAAAGCGCAGAGAGCATCATGAAGAACAAGGAACACACCAGGCAGGTCCGAGATACTGTTGTGAAGAAGTTTAAAGCCGGATTTGGATAAAAAAAGATTTCCCAAGCTTTAAACATCCCAAGGAGCACTGTGCAAGCGATAATATTGAAATGGAAGGAGTATCAGACCACTGCAAATCTACCAAGACCTGGCCGTCCCTCTAAACTTTCAGCTCATATAAGGAGAAGACTGATCAGAGATGCAGCCAAGAGGCCCATGATCACTCTGGATGAACTGCAGAGATCTACAGCTGAGGTGGGAGACTCTGTCCATAGGACAACAATCAGTCGTATATTACACAAATCTGGCCTTTATGGAAGAGTGGCAAGAAGAAAGCCATTTCTTAAAGATATCCATAAAAAGTTTTGTTTAAAGTTTGCCACAAGCCACCTGGGAGACACACCAAACATGTGGAAGAAGGTGCTCTGGTCAGATGAAACCAAAATTGAACTTTTTGGCAACAATGCAAAACGTTATGTTTGGCGTAAAAGCAACACCCTGAACACACCATCCCCACTGTCAAACATGGTGGTGGCAGCATCATGGTTTGGGCCTGCTTTTCTTCAGCAGGGACAGGGGAGATGGTTAAAATTGATGGGAAGATGGATGGAGCCAAATACAGGACCATTCTGGAAGAAAACCTGATGGAGTCTGCAAAAGACCTGAGACTGGGACAGAGATTTGTCTTCCAACAAGACAATGATCCAAAACATAAAGCAAAATCTACAATGGAATGGTTAAAAAATAAACATATCCAGGTGTTAGAATGGCCAAGTCAAAGTCCAGACCTGAATCCAATCGAGAATCTGTGGAAAGAACTAAAAACTGCTGTTCACAAATACTCTCCATCCAACCTCACTGAGCTCGAGCTGTTTTGCAAGGAGGAATGGGAAAACATTTCAGTCTCTCGATGTGCAAAACTGATAGAGACATACCCCAAGCGACTTACAGCTGTAATCGCAGCAAAAGGTGGCACTACAAAGTATTAACTTAAGGGGGCTGAATAATTTTGCACGCCCAATTTTTCAGTTTTTGATTTGTTAAAAAAGTTTGAAATATCCAATAAATGTCGTTCCACTTCATGATTGTGTCCCACTTGTTGCTGATTCTTCACAAAAAAAATACAGTTTTATATCTTTATGTTTGAAGCCTGAAATGTGGCAAAAGGTCGCAAAGTTCAAGGGGGCCGAATACTTTCGCAAGGCACTGTATATTCTTAACCCTGTAATTAGCAGGACAATATATATTGGTCAAATTGGTCATGGCTCCCTAGTGGTGCACAATGGGATTGCCTTGCAGTTCTCCTGCTGTATCCACTCAAATATTGGTGGGCGCGCGAGGTTCAAGGCACGAGGGCAGGGGGCACGGGATGGGCCGCAGAGCTGTGCACAGAAGACGGACCTATCCCATGGAGAAGGGAGGAGGAGGAAGGGGGAGGGGGGAGGTGCTATCAGTGTGCCCTACTAGGTAGCACAGAGCAACACTTTAAGGGGCATTGCACTAATAAGGGGCGGCAGGTAGCCTTGTGGTTAGAATGTTGGGACAGTAACCAAAAGGTTGCTGGATTGAATCGCCGAGCTGATAAGTTACAAATCTGTTGTTCTGCCCCTGAACAAGACTGTTCCCCGGTAGGCCGTCACTGTAAATAATCATTTGTTCTTAAAACTTCTTATGGGTGCAGGGGCAGTATTGAGTAGCTTGGGTGAAAGGTGCCCAGAGTAAACGGCCTGCTCCTCAGTCCCAGTTGCTAATATATGCATATTATTATTAGTATTGGATAGAAAACACTCTGAAGTTTCTAAAACTGTTTGAAATATGTCTGTGAGTATAACAGAACTCATATGGCAGGCAAAAACCTGAGAAGAAATGAGTGACAAATCTGAGGTTGGTCGATTTTCAACCCAGGCCCTATTGAATTCACATTGGGATATAGATGAAGTTGCACTTACTAGGGCTTCCACTAGATGTCAACCATCTTCAGAAACTTGAATGAGGCTTCTACTGTGTTGTGGGGCTGAATAAGAGATGAATGAGTCAGGTTACTGGCAGAGAGCCATTTCCTGGTCACGCGCATTTCACATGATATCGACCTGCGTTCCATGGCTTTTCTAGACACAAAGGAATTCTACTGTTGGAACTCTATTGAAGATTCATGATAAGAACACCCTAAAGATTTTATACTTAGTTTGAAATGTTTCTTTGACCTGTAATATAACTTTTTGAAGTTTTTGTCCGAAGTTATGCTGGACCTGCACAGGCGTTTGGATATGTGTACCTAACGCCCTAACAAAAGTACATAAATAATGGACATTATCGAACAAATATAGCATTTATTGTGGAACTAGGATTCCTGGGAGTGAATTATGATGAATATCATCAAAGGCAAGGGAATATTTATAATGTGATTTCTGATTTCTGTTGACTCCAACATGGCGGATAATTTTATTCATTTTCTGAGCGCCGTCTCAGATTATTGGATGGTTTGCTTTTTCCGTAAAGTTTTTTAAAAATCTGACACAGCGGTTGCATTAAGCAGAGGTATATCTATAATTCCATGTGTATAACTTGTATTATCATCTACATTTATGATGAGTATTTCTGTTGAATCGATGTGGCTATGGGGCGGAAGTAACCGGAAGGTTGCGAGTTCAAACCCCCGAGCTGACAAGGTACAAATCTGTCGTTCTGCCCCTGAACAGGCAGTTAACCCACTGTTCCCAGGCCATCATTGAAAATAAGAATGTGTTCTTAACTGACTAGCCTGGTTAAATAAAGGTAAAATAAAAAATAAAAAAAAATTCAAATATGCAAAATCACTGGCTGTTTTTGGAACTAGTGAACGTAACGTGCCAATGTAAACTCAGATTTTTTCATATAAATATGAACTATGTCAAACAAAACATACATGTTGTGTAACATTGTGTAACACAACATTAAGTCCTATGAGTGTCATCTGATGAAGATCATCAAAGGTTAGTGATTCATTTTATCTCTATTTGTGCTTTTTGTGACTCCTCTCTTTGGCTGGAAAAAAGGCTGTGTTTTTCTGTGGCTTGGTGGTGACCTAACTTAATCATTTGTGGTGCTTTTGCTGTAAAGCCTATTTAAAATCGGACACTGTGGTGGGATTAACAACAAGATTACCTTTTAAAACGATATAAAATGTATGTTTGAGGAATTTTAATTATGAGATTTCTGTTGTTTTGAATTTGGCACCCTGCACTTTCACTGGCTGTTGTCATATCGACCCCGTTAACGGGATTGCAGCCCTAAGAAGTTTTAACTGACGTGCCTTGTTAAATAAAGGTTGAAAATTAAAAATAAATAATGGTTCTGACTAGGGAAACGTCCCCGCTGTTCTTAGTGCCAGTCTGCACATTCACACTAAAACAATGTAACTAATAATGGCGTGAAACATGCCCCTTAAATATGAATTTGGAGGGAAGATAATAAATAAAGTATTAGACCTCTCACTAAAGTCTTCACTCAAAAGTTATACTTAATTAAATCCAAACGGGATTTAACGAAAAATGACATGAAAAGCACACATTTGTAAATCGTAAACTCTAAAAGTAATTGGAAAGGTAGATGCAAATTATTTGTGACATTGTGATTACAATAAAGAATGTAAACAAAATGCTGTGTTTTTACTGACAGTAGTGATGGACAGCTGGTGGCATTTTGAAAACAGTTTTTCAAACACTTGTAGGCAGATTAGCAGGACTCTTTATAGCCCGGCTACTGTAGGCGTGAAAGTCACACCTTTCCAATACTCCTCACCCCGCCCCAAACTCCACAGTTACCATTCAAAAACAAGCTGTTTATCTAAGAAAAATTACATTGCGACCAAAGAGTAATGGACAAAATGGACATAATTTTCATCATGCCAGCTTCTTTCTATGATGTTTCCTGTTCCAGGGTTAGAACCATAACCACGAGAGGACTTGAAAATTAGGCAGAGCTGAGAGGATCACCAACACTAAAGGTATTTTGGTTTCAGTGCATTTTCTTAAAAAAATGTTTATATAGCCTATCAATGTGTAGACATATTGTGTAATAAAATGGATAATTAAATAAAGGTTACATTTTAGAACAGCATACAACCGTGCCAACAACAATCCATGGAGATCAGTGGACAAATGGCTGGACAACACTCCGCCCTGAAAAAAACACATGGTTGCCAAGAAAGCAATTATTTTTGCTAGATTCTTAAAATGTGTACGCAGCATTTGTGTGTTGGAGTCACTTTTAATTCTTAATTGATCTATCATTTCTATCATAGGCCATTGTAATCGATGGGAGCTCAGGGTGGTACCATTCTGCTCATCTGATGAAGGTGCACATGGATAAGATTCAAACTTTGAAGACTGAGATCGAGTCATTGAAGGCAGACCAGCAGTAAAATTAACATTATCTGAGGACAGAGATACGGGCGACAGCTGATGCATTGGTTCAGAGCCAGGTGACATTGGCGGAGAGTCAGGCAGAGAATGGCGAGGAACGAGATGGAGTCACAATCCATGCCAGGCACACCTGTGAGCTCTGGAACTCCACCTCCGACAGGCAGAGTCAACATACCTGGTGGGTTCATCAGGTTGTCGGTTCACCCTGATATTTCCATTCCAATCCAACAGAACTTGACCAACTGCTCACCAGGCACAGCAAGGGCCGCCTTGTCCGTTATGCTGTTCTTCTATAGCCTAATAAAGAAATACAGGTGGCTTATATCTTCAAAATGCTTTAAATGTTTTATTATCTAAATGTAAAAGCATACACTGTATAGTACTGTATTTCTTCATCCGCATCTTTAAGCTGTCTTTAATAAAATAATGATAAAAATACTCTTTCAAAATGCAGATGTTTATTTAGTTATGGATCGATAACAAATTACGATGGGAATAAATATCACTCAATTACAGAAATATTGAAATGAAGTTGTCTAATGAAAGTAACAAATGGTTGCTTACTGGAAAATACTCTTTCAAACACACACGGTCATGTTGTACAGCGCCATTATGACTATTAGCAGATAGCTGGACAGTAGACTTGCCTAAAAGGAGGGTAGGGGGAGAATTCTATCGTCAAATGTATTTCTTTGTTAGGTTGGCTGTATCACAACCGGCCGTGATTGGTTGCAATTTCAGTTTAATCCACCAGAAAAGACAAAACAAATAATAGAACAAAAAGTATTGTTATTATTCTGTATCACATCCAAGCATGATTGGGAATCCTATAGGGTGATGTAAAATTGGCACAGCGTTTCTCTCCCTCTAAAAACATAAATAAATGTTTTGGCCTATACAAATATTATTTTGGCCTTTATTTAGATTACAATTGCTCACTTACGTTTTTTGAAGACAAACTAACCTCGTTATATGTTATCAACTTGATTGCATAGTTATATAGCCGGCACTTACATTAAGCTGAGTGACTCACTCATTCATGGTTTTGGATCAAAATAAATAAGTACTAACATTCTTTCTGATGGTCTTTAATAAAGAAATGTTTTGGTTATCCTGACCTGGACACCATGTACAGTATTGTAATAGCTCATTATGGGCTATTAGCAGGACAATATACCTTTACCAACACCTCACTGTATTTTGATACTTTGTGAATATGATCTCCTGAGTGGCGCAGCTGTCTAAGACATTAGATTCCAGTGCAACATGCGTTTCTACAGGTTCGATACCCATGCCGGGTGACCCATCAGGCGGTTTTTGGTTTTAATTTAGAATCCTCAAATCCTCTATATGTAATTATTGGCTGAGAGTCACATCATTTTTTTCCCGATATACTGTAGGGCTACCGTAGGCGACATGAGTCTCACTGCTGTTGAGTAATGTGCAGTTAAAAGTGGTGTAGGTCTTATTTATTTAAAGAGCATATTGAAGTTAGAAGTAATAGCACCTCAGAACGGCACCTCAGTACCTCCAGGCTCTGATCAGGCCCTACACCCAAACAAGGGCACTGCGTTCATCCACCTCTGGCCTGCTCGCCTCCCTACCACTGAGGAAGTACAGTTCCCGCTCAGCCCAGTCAAAACTGTTCGCTGCTCTGGCTCCCCAATGGTGGAACAAACTCCCTCACGACGCCAGGACAGCGGAGTCAATCACCACCTTCCGGAGACACCTGAAACCCCACCTCTTTAAGGAATACGTAGGATAGGATAAAGTAATCCTTCTCACCCCCCTTAAAAGATTTAGATGCACTATTGTAAAGTGGCTGTTCCACTGGATGTCATAAGGTGAATGCACCAATTTGTAAGTCGCTCTGGATAAGAGCGTCTGCTAAATTACTTAAATGTAATGTAAATGTAATAGCTTACAACTATTTTAGCACCGTTTCGTGCTGCTCTGAGACAAGCATGGGGACTGATCTTGATAAATCAATGAGACTTTTTATTTTTACTGAATCTCCATTTTGGTATTGGTTAGACTACAATTATACAATTAGGGTGTATAAATGTTATTAGTCTAACCTTTATTTAACGAGGCAAGTCCATTAAGAACAAATTCTTATTTACAAGAACAGCCTACTCCTTCCTCCTGTCGGGGACCCCAATCTCCCACGTGCCCGCAGAACACAGGGATTCTTTAGCTGAATAGCCCGTTACTGTAGTCTACTCCCAACCATCATTTTGTAAAGTGCCATATTTTCCATTGCATCCTTATTTATTTAAAAAGCACATTGAAATTAGAAGCAATAGGATTTGAAGCAATAACTATTTCAGCATCGTTTCATATTGCTATGAAACAAGCATGGGGACTGGCCTTGATAAATTAATGCGATTTTTATTTTCACAGAATCTCCGTTTGGGTATTGGTTACACTACAATTAGGGTGTGCAAATGTTATGCCCCTTAGATATTAATTTCAAATCCTCCAATCCTCTTACTGCTCATAGTACTGTAGTCTGCGCCATATTTCCAGTTCCATCCTAAAGGAAACCCCGTGGGTTTAGTTTTTAGTTTTTCTTGGAATAGAAACACCATAATATGAATCAAATTAAAATTTCTTAAAATCAATCCCATATACTATGTTCTTACAAAAAAGGTTTTAAATTCTCTAGTAATGCCAATATTGAAAACTATCAAATGCTTCTCAAAGATGTCCTTTGGTGGTCAAACTAGCACTAACTTGCCTTAATGGTAAAATTGGCTGACAATTAAATAACGTGCCATAGAATTATGCAGCAGCCCGCAAGGTGTGCTGCAGCATGACGCAACTTTTAAAGGAGGAACCACTGTACATATATCTCAAGGTCCCATTTAAAAAAGTTTGTGGTGCGCTGCAGGGCTTATAGTGGCTAACAGTTCAATGCTTAAGTGCACTAACAGTCTGGGGAGTCCAGATTACACATTCCGTCCCATCCAGACAGATTATGAGGCTCATCTGCTGTATATCCAGTTATATGAGGCAGGATCAGTTTGGTTTGTAACTAAGAACAGCACACAGACACCTCAGAGAAGAGAGAGAGATGCTTAAGTACCCTCTTGTCTTCAAATCATACAGCACAAGGATTTCTGTATGATGGTGATAGACAACCCTGCATTTGAAACAAAACCTTCCTCAAATAAAAATTATAGTTATTGCTTTTGGTCTTATATCAAGAAAAATTGTGTGGCATAATTTCGGTGTTAAAGGCATTGCATTTCGGTTTCCAACACTGCTTAATTTAAGCAAAAGACCTCTCTACTGTTCTGAAAAGCAGGGGGCTTGAAGGAAATCAAAGTCAGTATTCACAATGCCATATTACTTTAGATGAACTCAGAATTATGGTTTGCCATGATATGTGAGAGAAAAAAAGAACAGAGTTATAAGAGTTTTTACAATAGGGGAAAATACACCCAAGGTTTATCAGCAATTAAATCAATCCCTTTTAGAGTCACATTTCTCTGATGTACAGTTTATGACACTGAGCATTTAGTATGTTTCACCAAAATTACAGGAACATGTATGAGGGAATTGATGCAGTGGGTAATGGAAGAAACACCAGACCAGACACTATACTTTTAGTGGGTTGTGATTCGCTGTTAACAGGAGGAGGATTAGTAGTGATGCAGAGTGTTACATGTAATTCAGTTGTAAAGCGTATTCAGGTGAGCTTCCCGAACACGCAACACTTTTTACCATTACAATAGTCTTAAAGGTTAACCTAGGTAACGTCAACATCGAGGGACATGGTCTCATTTCAACTCCCGGACTCTAGGATAAATATGCTGTGTGTTGGAATGGAGCTGTAGATGTTGTTGTCTATCTAGTTCAGTATAGATGTTCATGTCTATAATGTTCAGTGTAGATGATCTTGTCTAACATGTTCAGTATAGATGTTCTTGTCTATCATGTTCATTATAGATGTTCTTGTCTGGTATTGCTCTTCATATGGCTTGTTCTGAGACTCTACATAATGATAGGCATATCCAGCCTTTCTTATTAGGACAAAATGAAGACAGACGCTGCAGATTTATTGCATACCTTTGGGGACAGGGAATGGCCCATTTGTTGAAAATTGATGTTTATAAGGGACATTTTGATTCCAAATTATCTAATTTTTCTTTATGTCTAGTCCTCTGCAGTTCTCTGCAATCATGTACTTATTTTTATATTTTTAATTGTACCTTTATTTAACCAGGCAAGTCAGTTAAGAACATATTCTTATTTTCAATGACGGCCTGGGAACAGTGGGTTAACTGCCTGCTCAGGGGCAGAATGACAGATTTGTACCTTGTCAGCTCGGGGGTTTGAACTCGCAACCTTCCGGTTACTAGTCCAACACTAGGCTACGCTGCCGCCCCGAGCGAGTGACCCAGTTACCTGTCGGTATCAAACCTGGGTTATACGCTTGTCTCCAGACTGTGTTATCCCAGTGAGCTAAAGCTTAGGAATTAGCTTGGGCCTTGGGGAGCTAATATGCTTCTTTAGGATAATGCTTCTTTAGGTCTCAGGTTAGTCTTTATGTGCCAGTGAGTTTAATCCACTGAACCACCTCCGCTACTCTGGCCTAGACATGCTACTGGAGTAGAAGGTTGAATCAGCAATCCATCACATTCCCAACGCTAAAGGGCAGCTAAGGACCCTGAGGCATGCGCCTCCACCTCAGTCTATGCCAAGGCCTGACACACACTTCACTTCCAGGAAGAGGGTTACTGGCTTTGACAGAGTCAGTAGAGCATGATATCCCCTATTTTCTTAGTCTTCATATCTTCTGTAAAAATGAATGGTCTTGCATTGTATGAGAAGGTGAAAGAATTCAGCAATGTTCTTTCTGCAATAGTAAAACTTAATTTAGGAACAGGGAAGAGAAGTGTTTGACAGGTTTTTAGGCTTTTTATATGCCAGCCTATTCTTTTGGAATGTAGTTAAAGTTTGAACTGAATTGCCCCTAAGGGGATTTATACATTAGTGTTACATTGAATTGAATGGAATTGGACCAGAAAAGTTTGAGTGTTTGAAAATCACTAAAATATTTATTACCAATGCTAAAAGTCCATAATATGTTAGGTACAGCGCTACCCAAGCTTTACTGTTCAACCAGAAATCTTCAAGTGGGTATTTCGGAGGACTGCTGCATCAGAGTGTGCCCATGCTTAAACCACTTTAACCACAGGGCAATCAAACTGTCACAGCTGTATTCCCATTTTTGCCCGATGTGGTAAAACACATTACTAGATTGAGGTTGGGAAAAATAAAACTGTACCCCTAGCTATTCAGAATGCTACTGGTTTACATCGAGGTGTGAGGACACTTCAATCAATAAATCACAGAATGAAATCATAAAGCACACAGTCAGATGATTTGGGGTATTGCGCGTGTGATAGAAAAGCGATAATGATGCACATTTTACTACAGGTAAAAACATTTTTACAACAGGTAAAAACATTTTACTTCAGCGATTCTTGTCTTGTTTATACAACATTTGACTATCTCCTTCCATCAATACTCTCCAGCATGCTTTCGAACCAGGCTACGAACCACTCTCCCACATTTAGAAACAACCTCACAGAAGCACTCTATATCAATTGTAAATGCATATCAAAAGGGTGGGCTGCATATACACCCAAGTGTCAATGCTGCTTATTGTACTAGCGAAGTCAGAAATGATTTCATGTTCATTATGTACCTAAAATGGGCAATTATTCCATCAAACATGCATGTAGAAAGTCGGGCGAAAGACAAAAACAATAATATGACAAATTAGCTAATTAGACTTCTTTTGATATTGCGGCCCCCTGATGTGCCGAATAATGTGTTGACAGAATGGAAATGTCATTATCTGAAATGCACTGAAAAATTATGCAGAAACAGGAGATTTTAGGTTAATAATTTTGAAAGGCAAATAGCTTTTAATTTCCTTTATGCTTTGGAAAGCTTCACTGGTATATGTGGTAATTTATTCAAAAATGAAGGGCTACTGTACATTAAGGATGTCTGCGAAGTCTCATTAACAAGTAAATGTCATGAGGAATTGGACAAATCATATCATTGGTGCTTTTGAAATATATATGTATTTGATTTCTTTACAAAATACATTGTTTTGCCAAACTAGGCACAACCACGTTTGTACAATTGTCCTTACAAATTGTCCATGGTGAGAATACCTGTAGAATGCCACCATGTTTCAACATCTTCAAATACAACATTGTTTACAGTTCTGTTTCTCGTTCTGTCTCCTCCTCCTCCTCCCTCCTTTGCTCGATTTCACCCTCCCTGTGCAATTTGGAGAAATAAAGCAAACAATTGCTGCCAAGATTGCTTGAAGCTGTGTGTTGAGTTGAGTGAGTGACAGGGAAAAGGAAAGAGAGAGAGGGAGACAGAGAGAGGTGTGTCTGAGTGATTTAGAGCTTTGTATTCTGCAGAAATGTTTAATTGTGGGGCGATAGCCACCATGATATATAGGCATTGATTGAAGCTCAATGTTCAATTCAAATCTCCCCCATATCGAAGATAATATGACGCCAATCTCAATGACAATTCGCAAATCAACTTGACTGGAGGTACACAACACACTCCCGACATCTCTTCATGAGCCATCCGGCCGGTACCGAGAACCACATACAGGATTTTTGAACAGGGTATTTAGCAATTAATTTGAAATATTATTTATTGTGCCGACATTTCTCAAATTCTAGATGTTGGATTAAAACGAGACTATAGCGTCCATAAAGTGACCACTGGACTTAAAAAATGCCAGATTGACAAAATTGGCAGGTGCAACAGTTTTTATTCATGTGTAATTTATCGCTCTCACGTGCACATTTCCATCCGTTAAGAAACAAGGATGTGCTACCTTTTCGTAGCATTTCTGACAATACTAACATATTTTGTAGCCCGAGTTCAGAGTTCTTTAAAACCGGGTTGGTTGCTTGGCAACAAGACAGCTGCTTGCACCATTCTGCCAGTCATAAGAAGTGTATGTGAACAAGATAAGGTTAGTCAGTAAATGCAAACAGATATTTTGATTAGCTAGATAGATAACTAGCTAACGTTACATAGCTGAAGTTAGCTTGCTTTTACAAAATCGAGCAGCTAGCCTCTGTAGCTAGCTAACACCAGTCAGCTGAAAGCTAGCTAGCTAACGAACAAGCAAATAAAGGTAACTAGCCAATGAATGTGGTTTTGTTTTGATTAGCTAGATAGTATTATACCAGTCAGATGAGAGCTAACACTGGCTAAGTAGCTAACCAACACGTGAGGAAAGCTAGCTGGCTAGCTAGCTATATTTAGCCTAGTAAGGATTTTCACATAAGGCTGTCAAATTCAATCAAATTTTATTTATATAGCCCTTCGTACATCAGCTGATATCTCAAAGTGCTGTATAGAAACCCAGCCTAAAACCCCAAACAGCAAGCAATGCAGGTGTAGAAGCACGTCATCATGTGTAAACTGCTGCTTTAGACACATGCGTGTCATCGGAGCACAAACAAATATGTACAGATAGTGAATGTCCTTGGCTGCTATGATAGGCAAAGTAACCTTAGCAAACATAAGATTGTAACGTTAGCTAACGTGTATGGCCAGTTCATGCACCGCTAGAGATCATACTTTCTTACACAAAACATAACTAGTTAGTTACGTTTAGTTTAAAACCCTAACACTTTGGGAAACTACCATGCTACTCACGTTCAATTGCACCGCACAGACCAAGCTAGGGTAAGATGAGGTTACCAGATTTCAGACAAGACAAACACTGCAGTTAGCTACGGTACATTTCCTCGAAGATCAACCAAGACCACACAAACTATAGCCAATATTTTTTTTTTTGTTAAGAAACAGTAAACTAGTTATGAACTACATGTAGTGAATGGTTTAACCCCAAACACACATGTAAACAGAACCTCAGTTGTGCATGCTAGCATCAATGCACAAGTAAAAAGTAAAACGTTGTCAGTGGGTTGCACAAGGTGCACGAGGGTGAAAGTAAAATCAAATAAATGAATTAGGCCATAATCGATGGATTTCACATAACTGGGAATACAGATATGCACCTTTAGGTCACAGAGTCTTAAAAAAAAGTATGGGCAAGGATCAGAAATCAAGTCAGTATCTGGTGTGACCGCCATTTGCCTCATGCAGTGCGACACATCTCTTTCGCATAGAGTTGAACAGGCTATTGATTGTGGAATGTTGACCCACTCCTTTTCAATGGACTGTATGAAGTTGCTGGATATTGGTGGGAACTGGACCACACTGTTGCACACATCGATCCAGAGCATCCCAAACATGCTCAATGGATGACATGTCTGGTATCATGTCAGCTTCCAGGAGTTGTGTACAGATCCTTGTGACATGGGGCCATGCATTATCATGCTAAAACATGAGGGGATGGCAGCGAAGGAATGGCATGACAATGGGCCTCAGGATCTCAACATGCATTCAAATTGCCATCGATAAAATGCAACTGTGTTTGATGTCCATAGCTTATGTCTGCCCATACCGTAACCCCACCGTCACGGTGGGGCACGCTGTTCACAGCATTGATATCAGCAAACCGCTATCCCACACAAAGCCAACTGGGATTCATCCGTGAAGAGCACACTTCTCCAGTGTGTCAGTGGCCATCGAATGTGAGCGTTTGCCCAATGAAGTCAGTTATGACGCCGAACTGCAGTCAAGTCAAGACCCTGGTGAGGATGACAGGAATGCGGATTAGCTTCCCTGAGATGGTTTCTTATAGTTTGTGCAGAAATTCTTTGGTTGTGCGAACCCACAGTTTCATCAGCTCTCCGAATAGCTGGTCTCAGACCATCCCGCAGGTGAAGAAGCCGTATGTGGAGGTCCTGTGCTGGCGTGGTTACACGTGGTCTGCGGTTGTGATACCGGTTGGACATACTGCAAAATGATGTTGGAAGTGGCTTATGGTAAATAAATGAACACCCAATTCTCTGGTAACAGCTCTGGTGGACATTCCGGTATTCGGCATGCCAATTGCTCACGCCCTTAAAACTTGAGACATCTGTGGCATTGTGTTGTGTGACAAAAATGCTGATTTTTAGAGCAGCCTTTTTTGTCCCCAGCAGAAGTGTGGCTGCAGAGTGGCACAGAAGTCTAAGGCACTGAATCTGAGTGCAAAGGGAGTCACTACAGTCCCTGGTTCAAATCCAGGCTTTATCAAGGGATTCGGAGTCCCATAAGTGCACAATTGGCCCAGCGTTGGCTGGGGTAGGTCGTCATTTTAAATAAGAATGAGATCTTTACTGACTTTTAAGTGCACCAGTGAAATGATCACGCTGTTTAATCAGCTTCTTTATATGCCACACCTGTCAGGTGGATGGTTTGTCTTGGCAAGGGAGAAATGCTCACTAACAGAGATGTAAAATAATTTGTGCACAACATTTGAGAGAAATAAGCTTTTTGTACGTATGGATTTCTGGAATATTTTATTTCAGCAAATGAAACATGGGACCGACACATTACATGTTGCATTAATTTTTTTTTTGTTCATTATCAAATAAAGGTTTAAGGAAATACAGGCAAAGCTTGCATTCGTTTAATAAAAATAGCATGAAAAGGTAGCGTCATGGGATAATGTCTTACTGTGGCTTGTGAATGCTTTACCTTGTATGAGGTACAAATCACATTATTTTGGACTCACCTCTAATTAAAACTTAGGCTTTTTGATTTTAATAGTATAAAAGCACTAACCTCAAATATCATACAGTACATCTCCCCACCCAATTTACCTACCTCATCCCCATACTGTTTATATTTATTTACTTTTCTGCTCTTTTGCACACCAGTATCTCTACCTGTACATGACCATCTGTGTTAATCTGCAAAATTGTAATTATTCGCCTACATCCTCATGCCTTTTGCACACAATGTATATAGACTCTCTTTTTTTTTTTTTTTTTCTACTGTGTTTTTGACTTGTTAATTGTTTACTCCATGTGTAACTCTGTGTTGTCTGTTCACACTGCTATGCTTTATCTTGGCCAGGTCGCAGTTGTAAATGAGAACTTGTTCTCAACTAGCCTACCTGATTAAATAAAGGTGAAATAAAATAAAATACATTTTAAAAACTTCATGACACATAAATATTTATTTGTGGACACTGGATACTTATTCTACCAGGATATGTTTATGTAGGTACAGTAGGCAAGGCACTGCAAAAGAAAGGGGGTCAATATTGTATAGAGCATAACAGAAGCCCTTTAATTTTCTACTGTTATCACTCTCAATAAGATTATAAGAGGAAAGATCAGTTGATGGTCACTTTTAGACAGAAAAATCAGGACAAAACATGATCTGATCCAGGATCTGTAAAGAAGGACCACTCCTCGGAGATTAATAAGGTTGTCACTGATGTTGGGCGATTGTGCACTGACGTTGGCTCACAGTCGGCATTCCAATTCATCCCAAAGGTGTTTGATAGGGTTGAGGTCTGGGCTATGTGCACGCTAGTCAAGTTCTTCCACACCGATCTCCACAAACCATTTTTGTATGGACCTCGTTTTGTGCATGGGGAATTGTCATGCTGAAACAGGAAAGGGCCTTGTTGTCACCAAGTTGGATGCACAGAATTGTCTATAATGTCATTGTATGCTGTAGTGTTAAGATTTCCTTTCACTGAAACTAAGGGGCCTAGCCCGAACCATGAAAAACAGCTCCAGACCATTATTTCTACTCCACCAAACTTTACCGTTGGCACTATGCATTCGGGCAGGTTACGTTCTCCTGGCATCCGCCAAACCCAGATTTGTCCGTCAGACTGCGAGATGATGAAGCGTGATTCATCACTCCTAGAGAAAGTGTTTCCACTGCTACAGAGTCTAATCATGGTGAGCTTTACACCACTCCAGCCGACGCTTGGCATTGTGCATGGTGATTTTAGGCTGCTTGGTCATGTAAACCCATTTCATGAAGCTCCCAATTAACAGTTGTTCTGCTGACGTTGCGTCCAGAGGCAGTTTGGAACTCGACATTGAGTGTTGATACCGAGGACAGACCATCGTACTTCAGCACTCGGCGGTCCAGTTCTGTGAGCTTGTGTGGCCTACCATTTTGCGGCTGAGCAGTTGTTGCTCCTGGTCATTTCCACTTCACAATAACAGCACTTACAGTTGACTGGTTGACTGGTACTTGGCGATACTTTTCATGGAAGTTAGGAACCACTATACACAGGCAGTTAGGAAAGCAAAGGCTAGCATTTTCAAACAGAAATTTGCATCCTGCAGCACAAACTCCAATAAGTTCTGGGACACTGTAAAGTCCATGGAGAATAAGAGCCCCTCCTCCCAGCTGCCCACTGCACTGAGGCTAGGAAACATTGTCAAAGCCGATAAATCCACAATAATTGAGAATTTCAATAAGTATTTTTCTACGGCTGGCCACCCCTCCCCTGGTCAACAGCCCTGCACCCCCCACAGCAACTTGCCTAAGCCTCCCCATTTTTCCTTCACCCAAATCCAGATAGTTGATGTTCTGAAAGAGCTGCAAAATCTGGACCACTACAAATCAGCAGGACTAGACAATCTGGACCCTCTCTTTCTTTCTAAAATTATCAGCCCGAAATTGTTGCAACCCCTATTACTAGCCTTTTCAATCTCTCTTTCGTATCGTCTGAGATCCCCAAAGATTGGAAAGCTACCGTGGTTATCCCCCTCTTCAAAGGGGAGACACTCTAGTCCCAAACTGCTACAGACCTATATCTATCCTACCCTGCTTTTCTAAGGTCTTCGAAAGTTAACAAACAGATCACCGACCATTTCGAATCCCACCATAACTTCTCCGCTATGCAATCTGGTTTCTGAGCCGGTCATGGGTGCACCTCAGCCACGCTCAAGGTCCTAAACGATATCATAACCTTAATCGATAAGAGACAATACAGTGCAGGTGTATTCATAGACCTGGCCAAGGCTTTCGACTCTGTCAATCAACACATTCTTATCGGCAGACTCACCAGCCTTGGTTTCTCAAATGACTGCCTCGCCTGGTTCACCAACTACTTCTCAGACAGAGTTCAGTGTGTCAAATCGGAGGGCTTGTTATCCGAACCTCTGGTAGTCTCTATGGGCGTGCCACAGTTTTCAATTCTCGGGTTGACTCTTTTCTCTCTATATATCAATGATGTCGCTCTTGCTGCTGGTTTTCTCTGATCCACCTCTAAGCAGACGATACCATTCTGTATACTTCTGGCCCTTCTTTGGACACTGTGTTAACTAACCTCCAGATGAGCTTCAATGCCATACAACTCTCCTTCCGTCGCCTCCAACTGCTCTTAAATGCAAGTAAAACTAAATGCATGCTCTTCAACTGATCGCTACCAGCACCTGCCCGCCCGTCACTACTCTGGACGGTTCTGACTTAGAATATGTGGACATCTACAAATACCTAGGTGTCTGGTTAGACTGTAAAATCTCCTTTCAGATTTTCATTAAGCATATCCAATCCAAAAATAAATCTAGAGTCGGCTTCTTATTTCGCAATAAAGCATCCTTCACTCATGCTGCCAAACAGACCCTCGTAAAATGGACTATCCTACCGATCCTTGGCTTTGGCGATGTCATTTACAAAATAGCGTCCAACACTCTACTCAGCAAATGTTATGCAGTCTATCACAGTGCCATCCGTTTTTGTCACCAAAGCCCCATATACTACCCAGCACTGCGACCTGTATACTCCCGCTTGCTGGCCCTCGCTTCATACTAGTCGCCAAACCCACTGGCTCCAGGTCATCTATAAGTCTTTGCTAGGTAAAGCCCCACCTTATCTCAGCTCACTGGTCACCATAGCAGCACCCACCCGTAGCACGCTCTCTAGCAGGTATATTTCACTGGTCACCCCCAAAGCCAATTCCTCTTTTGGCCACCTTTCCTTCCCGTTCTCTGCTGCCAATAACTGGAACAAATTGCAAAAATCACTGAAGCTGGTGAATCATATCTCCCTCACTAACTTGCACCTGTACGTAGCCCATCTGTAAATAGCCCATCCAACTACCTCATCCCCATACTGTTATTTATTACTTAAAAAAAACTATTTTGCAGCCAGTATCTAATATAATATAATAATAATAATATAATTATAATTATAATAATATAATAATATATCTCTACCTGCACATTCATCTTCTGCACATCTGTCACTCCAGTCTCTATCACTCCAGTGTTTAATTGCTCAATTCTAATTTTTTTGCCACTATGGCCTATCTATTGCCTTACCTCCCTTATCTCACCTCATTCGCACACACTGTATATATACTTTTTTTCTATTGTGTTATTGACTGTACGTTTTCTTTATTCCATGTGTAACTCTGTGTTGTTGGTTGTGTTGCACTGCTTTGCTTTATCTTGGCCAGGCCGCAGTTGTAAATGAGAACTTGTTCTCAACTAGCCTACCTGGTAAATAGAGGTGAAATATATATATATATATATATATATATATATATATATATATATATATATATATATATATATATATATTTTTTTTTTAATGAAGGTAGTTTTGTGCCTACTCAAAACAGGAGGTTAAATGTGTAAAAGAACATAACAAAATCCTGAGCTTTCTTATACCTCCTAGATTTAGGACAGATACTTCAAAACCTTGATTCTTTAATACATTTTTTGACGGTCTTTTTTGCAGTTTCTGAATGTTCTATTCGATGTATTTTTCTGGGCTATAGTAAAGGCCAAATTCTATATTTGATCAAATAATATTTGCACCTATTTTTTGATACCTAAATGGGTCCTACAATTCAAAATCAAAAAGCTAAATGATCCCTAGTATGACCATCTTAAAACAATTCCATGTCAACAATTACCCCCCCCACCCCACTGCTTAGAATTACAGAGGTTAAAACCCTCAGCACCACTGTCTGATGCTCTTTCAATTCTCTATATAAACTAACAATTCCCTTGGGCACTCATATTTGTAACCCTTGATATGTCTCAATCAATACAGAGCCACAGGAGAGTACTGTGTAATCTTTCTTTGAATCATGTCTTTGTAGTTCCCTGGTTACGTTCAAAGGTGATGTGGTTGTCGGTGTGCTATACTGTGCCCTGTCTGTGACCCCATGAAGGATTGATTGTAGTCTCATAGAAGATCACCTCATAGGAGCTGTAATCAGAGGTGTACTGCCAACCATCAGAGGGCGAAGAGTCTATGTCCTTTCCTACAGTGGTGAAGTGTGTGCATTCATATTTGTGTATGAAAAGTTTAGTGTGTAGTCTGTAGTAGTTTATGTATCAGATAATATGTGTGAATGAATGTCTGTGGGTGTGCATTTCTGTGAGTCGGTGTGTACATCTTTGTTTGCACACAAACAGAACTCAGTTTTACCAGTCACTGTTGTATTTATTAGTGAGGATGTTGCTGTGCTTTTTTTCTTTTTGGCTT